>NC_056736.1:598861632-598951632 GCF_019279795.1 Protopterus annectens
CGGTGTTTCTGCAGAAAGATGTGCGGCACCATGGTGGGTTGTTTCTGCCATTGTGCTACATGCTAATGAGGCACTCCAGGGGAGAGGCATATGCTAATTAGCTCTGTGTTTCTGCCGTTATGCTACATGCTAATGAGGCACTCCAGGGGAGAGGCATATGTTAATTAGCTCTGTGCTGTCCCATTGGAACTGCCTCCAGTAGGGCATTCCAAAGACATGCATCTGGAGCATTTCTCCCCGGGCCTCCGCTGAAAACAGGCTCTGTGGAACCTAGTCGGACTTTCCCGGTCAACAAATGATAAATAAAAATAAATAAATAAAATCTAGGCATCCAAGTGATTCAGAGAATCACTTTGCTACATAATATTGGCATGGCAACTTCTGGCCCCTGGAGGTAGTGAACGTGGTCAAAAGGCTATATTCAACCATCATGGTTAGAGGTAAGTGCTTGGGTGTTTAGTGGCTAAGCAGCATTAGGGGTGTGTTCATGTGTGTATGTGAGAGGCTGCATGTGTGACTGTATGTATGAGTGTGTGTGTGTGTGTGTGTGTGTGTGTGTGTGTGTGTGTGTGTGTGTGTGTGTGTGTGTGTGTGTGTGTGTGTGTCTATGTGAAGGTGTGAAGGGCTGCATGTGTGTGTGTGTGTGTGTGTGTGTGTGTGTGTGTGTGTGTGTGTGTGTGTGTGTGTGTGTGTGTGTGTCTATGTGTGAGTGTATTTATGAGTGTTTGTGCGTGTCTATGTGAAGGGCTGCATGTGTGAGTGCATGTATGAGTGTGTGTGTGTGTGTGTGTGTGTGTGTGTGTGTGTGTGTGTGTGTGTGTGTGTGTGTGTGTGTGCGTGTGTGTGTGTGTGTGTGTGTGTGGAGGGGGCTGCATGTGTGTATGTATGAGTCTATATGTGTGTGCGTGCATGTGTGTGAGTGTATGTATGTGTGTGTGTGGGGGGCTGCATGTGTGTATGTATGAGTCTATATGTGTGTGTGTGTGTGTGTGTGTGTGTGTGTATGTGTCTATGTAAAGGGCTGCAGGTGTGAGTGTATGTATGAGTGTTTGTGCATGTCTATGTGAAGGGCTGCATGTGTGAGTGCATGTATGAGTGTGTGTGTGTGTGTGTGTGTGTGTGTGTGTGTGTGTGTGTGTGTGTGTGTGTGTGTGTGTGTGTGAGGGGCTGCATGTGTGAATGTATGTATGAGTACATGTGGGAGGGGCTGCATGCCTGAATGTATGTGTGTGTCTGTGTGTGTGGGAGGGGCTGCATGTGTGTATGTATGAGTCTATATGGGTGTGTGCATGTGTGTGTGTGTGTGTGTGTGTGTGTGTGTGTGTGTGTGTGTGTGTGTGTGTGTGTGTATGAGGGGCTGCATGTGTGAATGTATGCATGAGTACATGTGTGGGAGGGGTGGCATGTCTGAATGTATGTATGAGTGTGTCTGTGTGTGTGGGGGGCTGCATGTGTGTGTATGTATGAGTTTATGTGTGTGTGTGTGTGTGTGTGTGTGTGTGTGTGTGTGTGTGTGTGTGTGTGTGTGTGATGTCTATGTATGTGTGTGTGGGGGGGGGGCTGGGTTGGCTGTCTTACTTCCATAAACCCCTAGAATAATAAACAGAACCTACAACACTGAGTGGCAAAAACACTAGCCAGCAGGAATACTGCATTAAAATCATGCCTAAATGCCACTTAAAAAAACAAGGATTGGGGGAACCACTAGCCACCAGACTAAGTCTTTGCTACATTTCTTAACAAATGAACAGCAGGGATTATTCTAGAAAACATACTTAAAAGGCACTTAAACACAGTGTGGGTCAGGGGAACTTCAGACACGGGGAGTACTCAGTGCTATTAAAGTAAAAGCATAATATGGTGTGAGGGACAACTAGATACCGGGGGTAAGTAGCATGCCTTAAAGGGTACTAAAAGGGATCTCATCCCTGTGACTCCCACCTCCTACAGAGGGGGGTAATGTGCTGCACCACCACTGGACAGTTAAAATGATATGAGTAAAAAATTAAAAAAAAAAGTTATGTACAAAAGAATTTCAATCCTGTATCCTTGACAAAAGAGACTCCAGCCTTAACTCATAAGTGCAGCAGGTGATTTTGTTTTAACATTTTTTGAGGATCTCAGGCATTCTGTACTGCCTTCAACAGTTCCTAACTTATGAGGGAGAGGAAGAGAGACCATTAGGCATAACTCTCTACCTCATAATACAAGATGCCTGGACAAATTCCTAACATAATAGTAGTTAAAAGTTTTATTTTCTTTTACATTTGATTTCTTGGTGGATCATGGAGGAATTTTAATTATTCCCCAAACAAACATAGCATAACAGATTTTGCACTAGCCTGCATTTACTGAAGGATTTAAAGTTTGAAACTTGAATGTCTGGCATTAAGGTTTAACTGTAATCATGCATGAAATACCAGGGCAGGGAAAAAATGAGACATCATGTATGTTCTGATCACACAGACAAGTATAGGAAATGTGAAGTGCATGTACGTGTGGTTGTGTGGGTTTGTGAGTGTATGTGTGGGAGAGTGATTGAGGGGGGAGGTGTGCCCATAGTAACACGATGCAGCTGCCCACTTTAACTACTTTAACTCGAGTGTAACTATCACCTGCACTCGAGGTAGTTAACAGCAATTCAGAGGTGCATACATTAACCCATAATGAGGTCTTTCCTAATTGCAGCAAATGTGCCTTTCAACTGAAAATCTCTGCATCATACCTGGTAAAAGTGTTTTTTTCCTGCTACTACCTGGGCGACTGTCCGATCTAGCTAAATAGCAAGTATTTCTGCTTCTTTAACTGTTTTAAACTGTTTAAAGTTGTTTTTGCACCTGCACTTTTAAAGTTTGTCCTGTTTATTGCATTTACCTGTTCAGGCTACACACTCAAGTGCACTAGCCTGTGTCACATATTTATTGCATTTTCCTACTGTTTATTTTCAAAAAAAGAAAAAAAAAAAATGATCCTTGTTTTCCGCCTTTCCTGACCTAGAGTAGTCCAAATACAGGCTTTGCTGTATTCTGGACTTTTGGAAAGTTCCTGTGTTGCCCATTTCCTTTCTTGGATAGAAGGAGGCTTCTTTGTTCACCAGTGGGAGTGATGAGCTTAGAGCAGCCTATCTTTCCCTGGAGGAGTGTTCCCAGCACAAGAATCTGGTAGTCTATTGGCCGTTTTGGGCCAATTTCTAGCTCTTTCAAGTCCCCCTGTATAAAAGCCGCTTTATAGCTCAGCATCGGGCAGTGCCGCTAAAATTCTCGGCTCCACAAAGTCTGCTCTTCACTTTTTCCCTTAGAACTGCTGTAGCTCTCAAAAGAAACACCCTATTCCTAATCTAAAGCCTAGCACTTGCTCACTAAAGCAAGTCAGCACTAAAAAATTGAAAGCACTACACCCTCACAAACTCCCCTTGAGTACCTTGTTCCCCATTGGCCCTTTTTTAAAATTATAAAGGAATCCCCAATACTACTCTAGCATGTCCAAAGGTCAGTTGGCAGTCTCCACTCTGGTCCAGCTGGTGAATCTGGGAATCTTGAGGCAATGTTACAACTGCCTCATGTACACAGACAACCATCTCCTCCTCCCAACAAGTTCCGACATATGTGAGAGATGCAACCATATAGCCAAACTGGAGGCTAAGCTCTCTCAATGCAGTACTGGCGTAAACAGTCAGGAGGAGAAGGTATCCACAATCACTACAATTCCAGTCTCACATAGACCTACCACGACAGCAAACCAAACACATAAACACACAAAAACATACTCGGAGGCTCTAAATAAAAATCTGCCTAAGCAGCAGAAACCTCCAAAGCAGACACCCAAGCAACTGCTACCCCAAAACAAAACACATGCAACACATAGTTCACAAAGCCAGTGTGCCGAACAGTCACAGCCCTTAAGGCTAAACAACACACCTGATACACTTGTAATAGGTGATTCTATCGTCAGGTACACTGACGTCCTGCTCACCAGGCTGAACAAGGAGAAGGTCATGGTGAGCTGCCTGTCGGGCACTAGGATCCGCCACATAACACAAGCACTCAGGTCACTCCAAGGCAGGTACAAATATGACTCAGTCATTGTCCATGCTGGTGTGAATGACCTGAGACGTACCTCCCTGGACTACATGAAAAGAGACATAGAGGAGCTCTCTGAGCATGTAGCCCAAGCCGGTATGACCCTGACCTTGAGTAGCATCTTACCCTCACCAAGAAAGGTGCCACAATATGAAGACAAGATGATCAATTTCAACAATTGGCTTAAGTATTGGTGTCATTCAAAGGGGATCCAATGCCTGTCAGCCTGGGATGACATGCTTGACAAGCCACACTGCTTCACTAGGGACGGCTTGCACCTGTTACCCCTGGGCTTTTGGATATTGGCAAAGGCTCTTGCCACCCCCATAGTGCCTTTTTTAGGCAAGGCTCAAAAGACAAACCCACCTCCATAGGTATCACAAGGGATAAGAAACTAAGAGTAATGCTACTCAACGCCAGAAGTCTAAACCTCAAGATGCATGCACTCGAAACCCTCCTTAACATGGAGAACATCGACATCTATGCAGTAACAGAAACCTGGTTCAACGCTCATGAGAGCACCCCAGCACTACCAGGTTATACCTCATACCATGCTTTTCGGCCCCAAAACTTGGACCGAACCACAAAAGGAGGGGGAGTATCAATATTCATCAAAGATACCCACACCTCCAGGTTGGTGGCCCAGCACGAAGCATCGGAGACTATCCATGTGCAACTAACAGTGGGTAAAACTGCCTTCCAGTTTATAGCCTGCTACAGACCACCCTCCCAAACCCAGGAACTCCACTAGGCTTTCCTGAGAACACTGGAAAATATGAAGGTCTCTCCAAACACCATTATATTGGGCGACTTCAACTACCCAAACATAGACTGGGAGCATTACTCTAGCTCCAACACCCTAGCCCAAAGGTTCCTAGAATTTATAAATTCAAACGCTATGGAACAACTTGTGACCACTCCCACAAGAGGGGAAAACATACTGGACCTGATCATCACCAACATGGGGACTCTATGCTCCAGACCAGAAGTGTATCCCTCACTGGTAAGATCAGACCATGAATTAATCTCACTGGATATCCACATCCCGACCCCACCCCCTGCCCAGAAAACCACAGTGAAAAACTTCTCTAAAGCAAACTTCACACTACTCAAAACCGAGGTGGAATCCTTCAAAGCCCCCGGGCCTGTGGAAAATATGGCCCAGACCGCAGAATCCTTTGTAAATGCATTCTATGAACACCTTCAGGAATGCATGGATCATGCAATCCCAAATAAAACTAAGACCCAATCCCCCACAGGCAGGCGTCCTGTCTGGTGGACCCCAGCCATAAACAAACTATACAATAGAAGAAGGAAGTTACTACATGATAGAGCAAAATCCCAAAAAGGGAAGGCATCTAATCAGTATTAGCAAAAAACTACGGGCACTCATAAAATCATCTAAGGCCAGCTTCGAGAGACAAATTGCACAGGACACTAAATATAATCACAAAGCTTTCTTTAGTTATGTTAGGAACCTGGGTGGGAATTTCCAGATATGCTCAGAATTAGTCCAAAATGACAAAAAATACACTGAACCCACAGACATTGCCAACATCCTGGCCGACAGGTTCAGTGCAAACCCCCCCCCCACCAAAAGAGCAAATATCTATTCCAGCAGAGTGCTGCCCCCCTGACATCTCAGATGCTCAGGTAAGAACCGCCCTCTCCAAAGCAAAAAACACAGCATCAATGGGACCAGACGGTGTCCCGGGCTGCGTCCTACATGAACTCCAAGATGAGCTGAACCCAAACATAAAGCTACTGTTCAATCTCAGCCTTACTACAGGATATGTACCCAAAGAGTGGTGTACAGCAACAGTGGTCCCTCTCCACAAAGGTGGGGCCTCAACGGATCCTGGAAACTATCGCCCCATAAGCCTGACTAGCTTGGTCTGCAAAGCTATGGAAAGGATCATCATGGAACTCATAAATAAAGATATTGGGAACCTACAGACACTGGATCCTACCAGTTCGGCTTTGTTAAGGGCAGATCCTGCCTCTTAAACCTGGTTGATTTCTTTGAAACAGTCACCAAGGCCATTGATGAGGGGAAGGTGGTCCACACAGCCTACCTGGACCTCGCAAAAGCCTTCGATACAATACCCCACTCGGGCATCATAGATAAGCTATCCAGCTTAAATATAAACCCCTATGTCACTAGATGGGTTGCAAACTGGCTCAAGGACAGAACCCACATGGTTAGAATTGCTGGAGCCATGTCAGACTCCAAACCAGTTACAAGTGGCATCCCACAAGGCTCAGTCCTGGGACCTCTCTTGTTCGGTATATATTTCTCGGAGGTACAGGCCAACATGGAAGGACTGTGGCTGACCAAGTTCGCAGATGACTGCAAACTGGGTGCCATAATCAACTCTCCAGCTGACACAAGCATCCTCCAAAAGGGTCTCATAGAAACAGACAACTGGTGCCAGAGCCATGGCCTCAAGCTAAACGCCAAAAAGTGTATATTCATCCCCTTTGGCAAAAACAAAGTGCCCACAAATTACCACATAGGTGGTAATCCATTAAGTATGGAAGAAGTAATTAGGGACCTGGGGACTCAAGTTGATAGCAATCTCTCATTTACAACCACATGGCCAAAGTGGTCAGAAAAACATTCTATATAGCCCACCTAATCATGAAGGGATTCACATCTAGATCAGGGGAGGTCATTGTGCCTCTTTACTCATCTCTCATCAGGCCCATAATTGAGTACAATGCCCCTTTTGGGATGTACCTTACCAGACACCTGCAGCAACTAGAAAGACCCCAAAAGTACCTCACCAAGAGGATCAAAGGTCTCAAACAGATGCCATATGCTGCCCAGTTAAAGAAACTCCAGCTCTACTCGGTTGCATAACACCTGCTTAGAGGCGATCTGTGCCTGATGTATAAAGCCATGTCAAACCCGGAATTAATGGACATGCTGCACCTCAGAAAATCCAAATCCCATCGAGCTACGCACTCGAGGGACTTGAACCTCAGCACAGAAATAAATAGGACATGCTGGAGGGACAGATTCATAACCCAGAGGCTCCCTTCACTCTGGAATAAAATCCCAGTCCAGGTTAGGCAGAGTCCCTCACTGACTCTCTTCAAGAGGAATCTTGATGAGTGGATGGGAGATCGTAGGTTTACCCCGGGTATCACTTCTGTGTCACTGTTAGACAGAGGCACAGTAAACTGAACCTCAAAAAAGGGCATAGTAAAATTCATTTAAATGGGTGGCTAAAGCCAAACACACTCTGGCTAGGCTTACAAATGCCCTAGGGCAGATAGCCTAGTATGAACCTATGAACCTATAATCATGCAAACGGGGCCTTTTTACTGCAGTCCTTACAAGAGAGGTGAGATTCTTTATGAATCCCCAGGAATGTCTTTACAAATGACATTAACTTTAACTAAAAATAAATCATTTCTTTTAGTCAATAAGATACACTGGGGTGGCAGTGAGCTGAATATCCCTCACTTTGCACAATGGAGCCCTCAGCTATGTTGCTTGCTGGTGGGTCTATTTCATCACCATGCAGTGAGTGCTGTGACTTGCATTAATCGGTCTCTCCATTCACAGCAGAAAGTTGTGCTAATGGTACATTATTACAAGCCCAGTTTTGTTAAATATCTTTCAGTGACTGTTGTAACTTCTTCCTTAATACTGGGGACACCACTAAACACTGCAACTGTATATTTGTTATTTATTTACTATCTAGGGTTTCCAAAACCCATGTAAAATGTAATGGAAAATGGTTAAAAAAGACAAAGAAACATCTTTTTGTGCAATAATAGTAGCATGATATACTGATTTGTTTTTTTTTTCATTTTTAAATTTCAGAATTCAGTAACAAACTATAGCAATGCACCACATCAGAAAAGAACACTCAAATACATGATTTCTTTAAGTAAGAATTATGATTTGTAGTAATTATAGTTGAAGTCATTTCATACGTACATTCATTGTCTTGTGTGGTATATTGTTAGAAGCACTGAGAAGGATGGTCATTATTTTTATGACAAAAAATATTTCTCCTGTAAAGACTGTTACTGATGATATAAAAAGAAAGAGCTATTAAATAATGTTGAAAGCAGCAAAAACTGGTATTTTATTCAATACAAAGAATGCATGCACTTCATTTAATCTAATGATAGCGAGGCTTTAAGTTAATAAAATACATTTGATTTGCTTATTTCATGCTTCAGTTTCAACTGTACATTTAGACAAGACATAATCTGTTATATTAATTAGTAAGTATGGCTGTTGCAAGTATTGTAATTGAATGTTTTGCATACCAAGTATCAATTAATGTTGCATAATTACTTGTTGTTGCAGACGTCTTTGACAGAAAGATTAAGAGAACTCAACAGAAAGAAGAATAAAGCAGAAGACAGAATTAAACATGTCAGAGCAGTGAACTCACAAATGCTAGTAAGAATACTTTCGACCCAAATTCTTTTAAATATATGAAACTGGAAAAACAGGAATGGCTTATTGTATCAACTTTACATCCATCTATCATATTGAATTCAACATGTTAATGTCAGTCTACACACCAGCCAAGTTCTATGCGCCAACTTATGAAGTGCACATCTATCTATCTGTCTGTTTTTGCATGTGTGTGTGTGTGTGTGTGTGTGTGTGTGTGTGTGTGTGTGTGTGTGTGTGTGCGTGCGCGCACTCACATATGAAGGTATGGGGTGCATAACATTTCACGTAATAAGATCTCAGTGAACACATTTCATTGTAAACTCATCTGAATAAAATTTAATTGGGTTGAAATGCAGTTCACCAAATGCATTCTATATAACTATACCATGAAAACTTGTGTTTTTGCAGGAGGCAACCCACCAGCAGCTGCATGTGGGGATCCTTGCCCCCCCCATTAGTGAATCCAGATGGCCATACAAGCACAAAATTCTATACATCTGGCAGTACAACATGATATAGGCTATTACAAGTCCACAAACAGTCTTGTAAACTCACTTGCTTAACAGCTCCTATAAGTAGAAAAAACTTCACATACTGTATAAAATTATTTCAGTTTTCTATCAACTGTAATTCTGTGAAATGAGATTGAAATCCAATGAGTTTTTAGTCAGTTGTGTACTACCATTTATTATTCAGTGAAATGACATACACCCAACAGATTTATGTATATGTATTTATGGGTTCACTACTAAAGATCGAAATTCCACAATCCCGAGACTCTGAAAACAGACGACCAGAATCTCGAGATTGCAGAATCTCGAATTAAAAAAAAACTGTAAAACACAAAGCCAACTATACTAACGTTTATGTAGGGGGGCAAGCCTCCCTGCACCCCGCACACCCCCTGCAACTTAAATATACCAACTGTAGGATTGCAGTACAGTGGAGTGAATGGCAAAGTTCCCATTCCGCACTGTACGGCAATCTCCATTCACTGTTTTCGATATTCCGCAATCTTGAGATTCTGATCATCAGTATTCAGAGTCTCGGGATTGTGGAATTTATTTAGTAGTGAACCCGTATTGATATATATATATATATATATATATATATATATATATATATATATATATATATATATATATATATATATATATATATATATATAGAGAGAGAGAGAGTGAGAGAGAGAGAGGGATACACACACACACACACACACACACACACACACACACACACACACACACACACACACACACAAATGCACACGCACACACACACACACATATATATATATATATATATATATATATATATATATATATATGTGTGTGTGTGTGTGTATGGGTCCATGTCAGATGGACGAAAGCTCAGTTAACCGATGACCACATCAACGATATGACTTCGCCGACAGAACGAATCCCTGACAATGGTGAGTAGTGCAGACTGGGAGTTAGTCCCATTCCTTCACTGTAGTGCGATCTCAGAGTTGGTATATTTAAGTAGGGGGGGTGGGGGGTGCAGGGGGGCTTGCCCCCTGCTATACATGTTTTAATGTGGTTTTCGAGTGCATTATGGAAGCGGGAATGTATTCTGTTCCGTAATACATTGACTTACCATTATCAGGGATCTGTTCTGTCGGCGAAGTCATATCATTGATGTGGTCGTCGGTTAACTGAGCTTTCGTCCATCTGACATGGACCCATATATATGTGTGTGTGTATATATATATATATATATATATATATATATATATATATATATATATATATATATATATACATAATGACTCTATTGTTGGTCAACATCTGTTTAGTCGACAAAATGTAGTTAACTTCACAGATGGTCAACAGTTGAGCATGATCGCACAATTCTTGGGGTAAGGAAATATGCCCTTTCCCTGACATTGTACACTTTTGGGAGTTAGTATATATAATTAGCATGGAGTGTGAGGGGTAGAAGGGGTTGCCCCCTGCAAAATATATTTCTTAACTCTATACCCAAGTGCTTTTTTAAGTTAAACAGGGATGAGTAAACATTCTCCACATAAAACTAATGACAAGCCTCTCCCAGCCCAATGTATATGAGATGTTTGAAAAATATGTGAACGTATTTCCATGCTAAAGAACTTTGCACTGTGTTAAGATCATACAAGCAGAAGCCCACAGAGTGCTTAGGGTTTAGACAAGATGCAAAATAGAGGTAAAAGAAGAGCTGAACCAAAGCCTCATTCATATGTTGGGTCCTCTTTGTCACAATTATATCTCTGTTGTGTAGAAGGTTAAATTTAATTGTAGCAGACCACGTGAAACTTAGAGGCTGTATTCACTGCTGTTGTTTATACAAGGATCAGAGTTAGGTGAGTGGAACATTGGTTGGGTAAAAAAGGAGATCCTTGAAGGAAATTACAGTTTGTTGTTGATGGTAGCCACCATAATCTGCATTTAATGAGGAAATGTTGAGTTACAGCTTTGGTCATAATTTGGGTTTCTAGTTGATGTCCAGTAAAAGCACATCTTTAGCAGGCAGATGGTTCACAATTGCTAGGTGTCATGAAAAGTAGAGTAGCATTATATTTAAATACAGTTGTAAAAGAGAGAAAATATTTAAAATACATCTGTACATCTAAGACTTGAAAATATGCAAACATATAAAGTAAAATTAAATGCAATTACAGAAACAACCTGCTCCTAAATTATATTTGATAGTAGTTAAAATTGAGAAAAGATATTATAGCAGAATAAAGATCAAGTCTAATAACAGCTTATGTGTACTTGTGGTGTATGCATTACATGTGTTATATATGTGTGTGTGTGTGTGTGTGTGTGTGTGTGTGGTTCTGCTGTTGCAGTATACAGCCAGGAAAATAACATTTATGTAAAGTACTTGTACAGCTCAATACCCGCGGTGGTGGTGCTGCGGTAGCATTGTCGCCTCACAGTAAGACGCTCACCAGTTCGATTCTCAGCTAGAGCGTCTGCGTGGAGACATGCATGAATGGGTGTACCTTCATTGAAGGTTGTGCGTCAGGCCTGGCAAGCCGGTACATAAAAATCAACTGCCAGTCATTAGCGGGCCGGAGTTCCGCTGTGGCGACCCCTAACTGGGAAAAGCCGAAAGTCACAAACAAACTTGTACAGCTCAATAAAAAGGCCTTCATTTTCCGAAAAAAAAAAAGAAATTTATAAATGTCCTACAAAAATAAATCAGAAAATAATACATAAAGGTCAACAAAAACAAAGAGGACATATGTTAATCACAGTAGCGCATTCCAGTATCGGCATTAAAGGAATGACAAACCTTCCAAGGTGAAGATGACCTTTGCCTGCAGGGTCAAGCATTACAATGCCCCTGAGTGGTCTGTTATTTCCATGTTATGCCATCTTGCAAGGGATTATTTTTTCCTAATCTGTTAGGAAACAAAATGGGAAAGATATAGAAATGAAGACAGTGGAAGAGCTATTTACTCATGTTGTGAAAAGAGTGAAGAACAAATGAGTGCTCTATTGGGAGAATCAGGAATTGTATGCAGTGGATGCAAATTAAGACAGAGTGCAGTATGAGACTGAGACTGAGATGGTACCTGGGAGAATGAAAAGTGAGGAAGTATGCCAGGAAAAGGGGCCAACTTTGATTCAAGAAAAGTACAGCAGAGCTTGTCTTGTTGGTTAAGATGGCTCAAGATGGCTGGAGTGAGGAAGATTACCAACATATATTATTCAAATACTTCAGAGAACATTTGAAGAAATGGGAAAAATAATAAAATAATGACAGAGATTTCTTCACAGGTCTACTTATACAGTAGCAGCAAAACTGAGAATCTGCAGAGGTAATGTGAAATCTAAAGGAAATGGAACAAAATGACTGGGGTAAGCAAAGAAGGTCACCAGCCAGTGATCTGGTAATGTATACAGGGTCTTCACAACTGTTAGATGATTGTTAGTGGCAATACGTTGTACAGCACTGAGCATTATAGTCCACAAGCATAATGCTTGTTGATAAGGTATAGCATATGGTATTGTTAGTCTTTGTGATTTTTGTGGATTTCCAAAAGTAATGATTACCATGCATGAGTAAATAGTTAATTTAAATCATAGTTGCATTTTAGGTTCATGTTTCAGACTAGTAACATTCTCAGCTGAATTTAGCATCTTAATTTTTTTCTCCAGATGTGAGTGCCCGAAAGCTACTGCTTCCAAGAGAACTGTTAGCCTCTTGCATTAAGGCTGCGAAACAAAGCCAAACAAATTGCAATGCTGTCTACAGAGCGTGGGCATGCTTACATATTTTTATTAACCATGCACCCACTTAAAGGAAAACACATTTACCATATATATTGATGCTGTGTACAGTACTGACACATCATGATCCATGTTTCCTGTTCCATTAAACTAGGTCGTGGTCCTTTGCAAGTTAGTTATTGAGACCTACCATATTGATAAAATTGTAGTGTGTGTTCCTCATTGCAGAAACAGAAGTTCATTGTTTAAATACAAAGACTCTGTGACATTGTAGTCTGTAGAAGCTGTAGCAGTAAATGACCCTGGACTGTGCAAATTCATACATGTTGTTTTATATATATTTTAGCTTCTCTTCAGAGATAGAGAACTAAACTAATACAATTGTTTTGAACAGTTAAATATTTTGTTTTCAGTAGTTGTTGGGCCTTCACTTTCTGCCTTACTTTTCTGAAGTGTTACGCTTGTCAGTTCAGTGGCAGTGTTGTTCATTAGTGGCAGAAAGTTGTCACAATGAAGTTTAATAGTTAAGGCCCGACAGGGCAGTAAGTGATTCTAGGGGAGGAAAAAGCTCCATAACAGAAAAAAATAATGATAATAAAAAGGCAATAACTTGTGCATAGTGGTGTACACATATGGGTGTATGGTAAGAGTAAAGCATTAAATTCGTTTAGCAGCACTAGAAAAATTGTGATAGCTGAAGAAGATAATTAGAAAACATATAAATAATACGGTTAAAGGACCAAGAAGAAAGAAGAGGTAAACATGAAGAATAATAAAGATGTAAACAGGTAAAGAGACAGTGGCGGCTGGTGACTTCAAATTAAAGGCGGGCTGCAGGAGACGGATAAATGGGTGGGGCCAGTGGGAAGGGGTGTGGCCAACTAGAAAGGGGAGGGGGCTATGCTCAAAACCACAACAACTGTAACTTTAATTAAATATGCTGTCCTGGGTGCCAAACCATCATTACAAAAGTCCAATCAAGACAAAATGAAGTGTAGAAGAAAAAATATTTCAATGCATTGGCTACATGACAACTTACTTAATATCTAGATGGAAACACAAAGGTTGTGATGCATGAAAAAATAAATTACTTTTTAAATACATTACTGGAATGCCAATCAAAATCAAATATAAAAAAACAAGCAGCACTCAGCTCAAACCACTTTTCCTTGCACTGTAGTTCTAATTATAATTTATATTCAGCTTTATAAAATTACCAAGTAACATGCTGAAAGTAGCAATCTCTGTGTGATACCCCAACTTGTAAAAACGTTTGTTATCCAAAAAAGACCTGCTGCCTGACAACAGCTATCTACTTGTTTTATGGGAAAGACATGATCAATGTAAAAAATGAACAGCAAACAAGAAACAAGCTCAAGATAAACTGCTTAAAGGATTACTGCACAAGTTATGGAACACACATGATAGATTGGCATTCTGTTTAGTTTACGGGTAAAGCCTGTAAAGATGACTGCAAGTCTCTAACAAATGTAATGAGCTTCGGAAAATACTGTAATCCTGTCCTTTATTACAAATACTGTCATATGCATGTCAATACCTAAGGCTTATACGTTATCTAGTTATGTAAATCTTCTCTGCATGGCAACAACGAAAAGGATTTCAATGCTAGTAATTCTTTAACAGTATGCTTAGTAAAGCTTACTTGCATCTTACAATCTCCGACAAGCTTACCTGATGGTCATTAAAGCATTGCTACTTAAACACAGAGCAACAGGGCACTGCAACAGCATGCATTTTCTGAATAATAAGAAGCACAAATCAACTATAAAAATATGACAGAAAACCAGAACATTCTGCAAAATCAAGGACAGATGAAAATCCACGGTCATACTTGTGGTCTACCTTGGATGAGAGAATACTCTGCACACTTACACTGCATAACTGCTCCTTGCCTTGCTTGGACACATCCAGAGCCACTACAATGTGGAGTGGGGTGCAACAAGTATGTCACAATTTGAAATGTTTCTGGCTGACAGTGATGGCTCTGACACTCATACCTCACAACCTCAGAGCAAAAAATCTGGACAAAGCCATACATAGAAGTGGGACACAGGCCCAAAAATAAGGACAATTTTTAAATATTGCTCTTATAAACTTAGAAAGTAGTAGGTCTTGCATTGGTATGAATTTTCTGAAGGGTATGAAATCTGAAACTCAAATGTCTGCTATTATTTTCTAACTTCAATCTTTAATGATTTGCCACTAATTTGCCAGAAAACCACAATTTTATGAAAAACAGACCAAAAATGTGATGCAAAAATATAAAACTGCCACGCAATACAGCTGGGAACCTGTCAAAGAAGGGACACCTTTTTAATATTAGTACTGTTAACTTGAGCAGCTGACAAAATAAGAGCATCTACATGCATTTCTGAAATAAAAGTAATAATTGTAGCTATTTATAATTGTAAACCCTCCACATTTTCTTCCAAAAGTGCCATTTTGCAGAGGAATTATTAGGGGGAGAGCAACATTTTGAGATAAAATTGGGGACAATTGAGAGGTTTGGATATTCCTAATTCTATAAAACGATTTATTTGCACATACCTCTCAACCTCTTAATGCAGGAAATCTGGACAAGGCCAAATATATTGTGGGAACATACAAACAGTACTAAAAATTGCTCTTATATAAACTTAAGACAGTTAACAGAATAACAGGTCTTGCCTTAGCATGCATTTTTCTGAAGATTATGACGTCTGAAACTCAATGTCTGTCATTATTTAGTGACTTCATTCCTAAATGATTTGCCAGAAAACCACAAATGTTATGAGGAACAAACCAAAAATAAGAAACAAAAATCTATTCATTCTGCAAAAATCTGGACAGTTGAGAGGCATAGTTCTGCTGGGGCCATCTTTGAGTTTGCTGCTGTTCCCCCTCACAAAATCATGGTCGAATGGAGACTCCCCCTACAACCATTCCAATGTCCCATTCCTTGGTTATTTCGCCCCATTTACCATAAACACTGTAATGTGCATACTGCTTTACTTCTGCAATGATTTGGATTTCATTTGAAAGTTTTATTTTGCATTTTACAGCACAAATAATAGATATCTGCTAAACAAAGCAATGCAGTCTCACAATGAAAACAGACTTAGCATTAAAACTTCTCTGCCCTTGAAACTCACCTTCATTGAAACAGCATTGAAACCCACATTCAAAGAAAATACATTTTGCCAGTGGCAGATAAAGATTAAGTTTGGGCTGTTTTCAAATCATAGGCCCCTTGAACACGAAACATACAAGTGCTCTTTGATACACCTTCCTGACTGTATTAAATTATATTCCTTGTACAATACAGTACAGTTGTTAGAGGGCATTTTTAATTTATTGTTTTGAACATTTTTCCAGTAAACAATTAAACAAAATGCATGCACCATTAATGACAATACTGTCCAATTCAGAACATTTCCATCATAAAAAGTCTACTCAAACTTCTGCAGTCCACCAATATCAGTAAATGTGCAAAATCTCTGAAGAAGTAAAAGTCATCTAAATAATTCCACATTAAAGAAATCTGTAACTAATGAAGAGGTTGCTGCTAGCAAACAACTTTATATGTCATTGTTTCAACAAATAAAGTGCCTGTTGCCCTTGAGGAATAAATTGATTATGTTGCATTAAAAAAATGATAAGCTAGTAATATTGCAACAGGGAATGGATGGCAAACTGATAACAGGTTCATAGTTACTAGGTATCTTCGCCAAAAAGGACTGCAGCATCCACCCCCTTTGCAACACAGTACAGTATCAGCAATGCATCTACCTACTTAGCATAAGCAGCACTAAACTTTTGTTCCCCTGCAGCTCTCAGCTCCTTGTAAAATCTACTCGACACTCAGCTGTATCTCTGAACTTTGCAGCACAAGAAATCTGGAAAAAGCCAACATTTATAGGGGGGGGGACAAAAGCCCAAAAACCAGGGACACATTTTAAACATTGCTCGTATAATGTTGGAAAGTTGCTAGAATAAAATGCTGTGTTACCACCATACATTTCACTGCCAAGTCTTGATCCCAGGGGACCCTGTGCAAAACAGTCAGAGCAACATACAACTATGCCAAATCATCTGTTTTGTGAAATAGAGGAAGACTGAAACTTAAATGGCTACCATTTAGTGAATTCAGTTCTCACCATAGCTGTCAACCTCTTAGTACAAAACACCTGAACAAAGCCAATAATGGGGGAATACAGCCCCCAAACATATTCAGTGAACTCAGTTCTCACCATAGCTCTCAACCTTAGCACAAAAAATCTGGGCAAAGCCAATAATGGGGGAATACAGTCCCAAAAATAGGGACAAATTTAAAATATCCATGTTATAAACTTAGAAAATTGCTAGAATAAAAGGTTTTGTGTTACCATGTACTTTCTGAAGAATATGAAGTCTGAAATTCAAATGCCTGTTATTCTTATTTAACATTTGTTAACCAGAAAAGTCTGACTTGGAACAAAAGTCAATTTTTAGCAGAGCAGGGAGAAATACTTCACACACATGGTCTTTGTAAGATGGGAGAACATGCAGACTTCACACCAAAGACACCCCAGCCCAGAATCAAACCAGAGAACCTGTAGCTGTCAGGCAACAATGCTACCAGTGCACCACAGCACTACCAACTTTGCAAGGAAAAACAAACACACAGAAACCACAGATTATATGAGGAACAGAACAAATATGACACAAACATCTGCAAATTTTTTTTTTTTACAAATGGTGATGAGTAGGGAATTCAGTCCCTTGCCACCTGCACCCAAGGTACAGGTTTCAAGCCTGAGTATTCTCTACCCACCACCATGTGTTCTCTCTAGCCACCAGTATATAGCAACTGGGGCATTTTACTTACACACACACACACACCACTACCTGATCCAGTCTTTCTTAAGCTCCCCAGTAAGTGATCCAGTCTTCCGTTCCACACTAATAATCCAGTCGTTCCCCCTGAAAGGTGAAAGCAAGCTCCTCATTCCCGGTGAAAGCAAGTTCCTCTGTAGTCTCAGCCTGCCCATGCAAGCTAATGGCTTGTTTCTGGTTTGGCTGGCTCTGCGGGAATAGGCTGGAGGCTCCAACCTGCAGACGTCGCTATCCAGTTTCCTTCTCTTCTGTGCGGACATCACCACACAGACCTCTGGGGCCGCAGGGCAGAGATGCCTTTCTCCTGTATCCAGACTGCCTAACACAGCAGTCTGGGGTTCTGTGAGTACCAGGAACTCCAAGCACGCATGTGTGGAGTTCCGGGACTCGCGATTTTTTTTAAATTTTCTTCTTTCTTTTCTACAGGTGGGGGGATTTTCTTCTTCTACAGGTGGGGGGAGCTGCAGTCCTGCAGCCCTATAGCATGAGATGCCCCTGGAAAGAGATGAAAATTGTAGAGAATAAGGAGGGGAAAAGAAAATAGAGGTAGGGAAAGTAAGAAAAAGGAATGAGAGAGAGAGACAGAGAGACAGAGAGAGACAGAGAGAGAGAGAGAGAAACAGAGAGAGAGCGAGAGAGAGAGAGAGAGAGAGAGAGAGAGAGACAGAGAGACAGTGAGAGAGAGAGAGAGAGAGAGAGAGAGAGAGAGAGAGAGAGAGAGACAGAGAGAGACAGAGAGAGACAGAGAGAGAAAGAGAGGGAGAGAGATGGAAAGGATGGAAGGTTACATACTCATAAGGTTATCCAGGAGTAGCAGAACAGGAGCAAAGCCTTGTATCTTTGAAGTATACGCTTAATTTTCTTTTAAAGGAGTCTAAATTAGAAAACTGTCTTATATTGTTTAGAATGGAATCCCAAATTTTGGATAAAAACTTGAAATACAAAGTGTTACCAGCAATATTATATGAGATTGTGACAGAAACAAGGGATTTATGTGTGAAGATGGCTGTTTGGGCAGTACCATTACAGGAGAGTTGGTGGAGGAAAAACACTAACAAACATATGGCTAGCATAATGGTTAAGGTGTCTACATTATAGATACAAGGTGCAATGCTTGATCTTCACATGGAGTAATTAGCAAGGCTTATAATGACCTCACCTGGGCAGTTAGCTCAGTACTAATCTACAAACTGTGAAGTTTTCTTAAATAGACAGAAGCTGGCAATGATACTTCCTTTGCAGCGTCTGTGAAAGAAATGAGCATCCATAATCCTCCTAGTCTCACTTTCATGTCAATGACGAGTAAGCAGAAAAGTTTTAGTGGAAGGCTGACGAAACTCCTGGTTCTTAATTCTCTTACAGATGGACAACAATAGGTGGACTTCATGCAGCAGAAGATCTGTTAGTCCACTTTGGCTCACTCCTGTAAGTAATTCTTCAGTAGGATGGTGGGGGGGGGGGGGTAGATGATGTCATAGTGGGAATGCTTTGAGATATATGGCACTATGGAGGAGTAGGGTGGCTAAGGAATAAGGCAGGAACAGCAGTACTTGGGGAAGTTCAGGGTGAAACAGGCAAAAGAATGGAGTTGAAAATTATCAAAAAATTGGACAGAGTATGAGGGACTGATTCAAAGACCTCTGCAGCACTGCAGAGGCACTATAGTTCTGTCATGTAACACTACAGCAGCCATGCTGGATATAGCAACATGGAAATGCTTCAGTTCAGGTAAAAAGCTAATGTAAATTGGCCATGAGGTCTTCCCTAGAACCATGCACTATGACGGTAGTTACACTGTAGAGAGATTCCAAGACAAGCTCTACCACCATATTTTGTGCAGGCAATGAAGACTGAAAGCAGCGGATTCATGATGTACACCAACTGCTGTCTACAACAGCAGCAGGAAATGTGCATTTGTGTGTGGGGGGTGTGAGTATGTGGCCATGTGTGTGTGTATTTGTACTTGGATATCAATGGGAATGTAGGGAGTTGTGTGTGTGTGTATTTCTCTCTCCCTCTCTGTTTGTCTATCTATCCTTGTGTTAGACTGAATATGTATATGAGTGTATGTTTGTGTTTGTGGTGTTACAGTGATATTTTCTCTGAATTCTCCCTCCAGATGTGATGTAGTTAAGAGTTTGGATAAGACATTAAACCAAGGTCCAATCTCCCTGAACTGGTGGTAACTCAGGTGGCTGTAAATGGTTCCATGGCACTTATTGGAAAAAAGTCAGAGAATTTACCTGTGCCCTGGTCAAAATTCCTCTAGTCAGTATGAATATCATCACAGGTCATGAGAAGGAAGTAGCATGCAGTGATTTCACTGTGAACTATTGGGGAATTTCCCAAAAAAGAATAAGCTTGCATGCTGCTTGTGGGTATAGTCAAGCTTGACTAAGAGCTCTGTCCTTAGTGTATTAGCTTTAGGAATTTTCCATGTCCTACTATGTATGTTGAAAGCTTTTTTGTGAGGATAGAATGAGTAGGTTCATATGTATATATCATGCTAATGACCACCAGGGCCTTTATAAGCCTAGCCATGCAACCCAACCCAATTGTGACCCTATGTTAGTGTTTATTATGAAGGAGTATGTTAGTTATGAAGTTTCTAGAGAGTTTGTGGGAGGTATGTTAGATGGAAGCAGACAGTAATTCCCAAACTATCAGAGACATGGAGGCCAGACCCAGGATGAATTTCCAATTTCCCATCCATAGGTCAAGTTTGAATTTGAGGAGATCTGAGGTAAACTAGTAAGCAAGTTAGGAAATATATGCCTGATTTCAAACAGTCAAACTTGCCAGTAGACATGACCATCCTGACTGATGGATTTAACTAATAATATATGTTTAGAGTTTTAGCTTCACTCAGTGCAGACATTTCTTTAATAAACTTTCTTAGCCACTAAATGTGATAGTGCCATGGGTTGGTTTACTTTACCTCCCTTAATATAAAGAACATGTATTGCAAGGTCATTTTGTCCACAAAAACTACAATACCATGTACACCTTGTCTTCTATTCAAATATCACCTGTGTTATATTTTAGATTAGAGGGCGGTCCATGGAAGATTTTATCAAATATTATTAGTCATGGGGAAAGTAATTCATACTTATAAGTATTTTGGATACTGCATAAAAAAACTGTTGCAATCTGGTTCGATAAAACTAAATTCTATCTTTATTTTAAAGAAATAATCCCAGTACCCAGTTTTATCTAAAACAAACTATAATAATGTGGTATACTGCTCTAATAGGTCAGAATCAAGGCATCCACAATCTGTACAATAGTGTCTCAGTGGTAATATCTCTGCCTCAGAGGTCTAAAGTTCAAGCCTGACATCAGGTGATTGCCTGCCTGGGGGGGTTACCTTTTCTTCACTTGTCTGCATAGGTTGCAACATATAATTTAGTTTCCTCCTCCCTCACGAAATATGTATGATGGTTCGTTTGTCACAGTAAATTGTATGAATATGCTGCATTTAGCATTACCCTTGTGGCGCATGTTATGGCAGAAAATAGTCTACAGAGTAGCCCACTTAACCAGTTCACTAGTATAAAATGTTTATTTACATATATATATATATATATATATATATATATATATATATATATATCAAGAAACTCTTAAGATTTAAATTTGCAAGGCTCTTGTGTCATTTATTTCAGAACTTCTTACTCACATTACTGCACACTGAATTGCAGCCTTCTAAAACCTTTTTAATAACTGAATTTCATTTGTATAGAATTGTGAAAACACATTTAACAGCTTCTTTATTTAAAGTAAGACTTACAATTAAAGTTAACCATCCTGCATATGACGTAATACATTCCTGATACTTGAATTAGAATATTCTCTAACAGGTTTTATGAAATGCACTTTCCATTTCAACCGACAGACCACTTTTTCAAGGCCCACCAGCATCTCCAGGAGGGAAAGATTATGAACAGACAGAGTCCCTTAAGCAATACATATGTTTTGAAGCAGTGATTTAATTGATGGACAAAACAATATCATTACATATTTTTGGGTTGCTAAATTCACCAAGCAGAATGCCCCACTTGATTTTATTTAGAGAGTTATTCTGTAGAGATGCATTTGTTGTTGCAGTGGTACTGTCAACGAGTTATCATTGTTAGAGGTTTCCTGAAACACTATAGTTTTTATATAGTTGCAGCTGAGATGGAATACAGGCACGAACATTTATTCAGGCTGTCCTCGTAAAGCATCCTCTTTGCTTGTCCATAGCCACTCATTTGAGCACAGTACCTTTAGAATAGGAACATAGGACCATAGGAGCATAGGATCATGGGAACAAAGGATCATAGGATCTTAGGATCATAGGACCATAGGATCATAGGATCATAGGAACAAAGGACCATAGGATCTTAGCATCATAGGAACATAGGATCATAGGATCATAGGAAGTTACTTGGCTCATGGCCCTAAGGCCTTTTTAAGCCTTGCCATTCATACCCCAATTTTCCCAGTTATCAATAGTCAATATTCTGATTAACAGTTGGATCTGTCTCGTTATAATTTGTCCTGGCTGAGATTTATTAATTGCATCCCATGTCTTGTAAAACTTGCATAAGAACAAAACTACAAAGGGATAGAATTTAGCATTGCTTTCCAATCTTACCTCAATTTCCAATGTGGCAATACCTTGCACTAGCAGGTGTGGACCACCCCCCACTTTTGCTGCTAGGAAGAGTAGGCACTAAGTTCCCTAGATGGACGCTTGTCCTTATTGCTGCCTCCACTCCTCCACTCCTCCTTTTTCACAATGTTTTATTGATATTTCATTTCTGTCTAGTGCTGTTGCAATATTGAAGAGACACAATTGCAAAAATAATTCACACTTGGCAACTGTTTGGCTTACAACCATGGGTTGCATTCTCTGTATGTGTGAAAGCTGAACAGTAGAAGATTTCTGTGGTAAAGCCACCATCATCTTAAAATACATCTCACAATGGCAGTAGTGCTGCATGATATCCTAGACATTTCAGCTGTCATACTGGTAATGTTGAATGGTCCCCTTAATGATTGCTTTTGGTTATGATGGTCTTGTGAAATTCCTGCTCTTGTCTGCCTTACTAAGGCTGGCTATGCTTCATACTTACAGCTCTGCTCTTCCCCACATACTAATAGCATGCACTATTTCTTTTATATTATTTATTTCCTCATCCACTACCTCCTATATGCCCAAATTAACACTATCCTAACATGACTTCATTTTCAGTACATCCCCTCAACATCAATTAACATTCAGAGTAACATGTAATCAACTTCAAAAAATCTTTCCTTAAAAGTGAATTGTCTCTAACTGAAAAAAATGTTCCCACTAATAGTTTTCACAGATCGCCTTTCCTGATATTCTTCCTAGAATACAGTCTTAAATCATAAATCTCAGGCATTCAGCAGTAATCAGACCACATATATGCACCAAACAAAGATGGAAACCATGACCCTAGTACAAATTCACTATAACTTGTATATTAAAGAAAACAGCAATGATCCCATCTTTTAACATCTGCAGTCCCTCAAAAAGTATAAATTGAGAACCTCCATTTAATAAAAAACAACACTTCTAACTAGATATGGCCCAGAGTCCTGTATAGCCCAACTATGGGTTCATATTACATTATCGAAAGATAACGTAATCGAATGCTCAAAACATCGAAACGGCCGCATATCGAAACTTTTATTGTGCGGGGCTGTGCCCCCCACACTCCCCATTAAATATATATTCCAACTCCGAGATTGCACTACAGTGAGGAAGGGCAAATATCCCAGTCTTCACTGTACTGCAATCCCACAATGTGATCTTCAAAATGCAGTCGTTTTGAAGTTCTGAGCGTTCGATTACATTATCTTTCGATAACGTAATAGGAACCCACAACTATTTCCTCACTCAGTTTTTTTGGAATCCACATTGAGCTATCCTCCTATTCTAAGTAGCATGAAAGCATCACCAGGACGACAGTGATATATAGACTGTATTTATATAGCATATATCATGGGCAGAAGTAGGTAAAATATTAAAAAGATAGTTGGATGCACAAGATCCAGGATAAAAAAGTGCCAAATCCTGGTAGGTGCACTGATGCAGGACTAGAAAAATGGCAGTGTAGAATCCTCAAAATATAGAAACATTCCTACAATGGGGCCAGGCCCAGTGGGAGCATGCCCCCCCACCCCCGTTGTAGAAGGAAGTAGCAATCCACAAAAATCACAAAAACTGATAGGCCAAAGAAGAGCTATAAAGATGATAGAGTGGATACCGAGGATAAGAAAGAAATGATGTATTGTTACTAGTATGTAAAAAGCCCAGAATTTCCAGCCACAAGATATACAAAAAGATTAAGAGAGAAATTAGAGGAAATACTTCCACAAGAGAAACTGCCAGAAGGATCAAATAAAAATTTGTGGTCATTAATACAACAAATCTGTGAAAAACTGTATATAGACCAAGAAACTTTGATCTGTTTGGAAAAAGAAGCATCTGAGGAAGTGTGAAAATATAAACAACAAAGTTTAGATATTTTTGAAAAGTATAAAAAAGAAATATGGACATGGGAAAGAAAGAGAGATTTGATATGGTGCAATATTTATGCAAAGGCGAAAGCCAAATTAACTAACATAAAGAAGGCAGCCCCAAAGATATTCGAAGAGAAATACAGGCAAAAGCATCCAGACATGGAAAATTTCACAATAAAGAAAATAATATTACAAAGATGGAACGTAGAAAAGAAGATTAGTAAAGTAGAAGTTAAAAAAAAACAGAAGTTGAAGTTATGGAGTGCCCTCGAAGTGAAGGATTTGATGTAGATGGTCTAACACAGGTTACATCACAGCATGATGGAACGAGTCCCCTAAGTAAGGAGAAACAGGAAGATCAGGAGACATCAGAACAAGAAAAATGGACATAGGAAAGAAAAAGAGATTTAATATTGTGTAATATTTATGCAAAGGAGAAAGCAAAACTAACTAATACAAAAAGAGCAGCACCAAAGATATTTGAAGAGAAATATAGGAAAGAAATCCGGACATGGGGAACTTTCCAATACAAAAAATAAGAAGACTAAGAGGAAAAGTAGAAAAAGAGATCAGTAATCGAGAAGTTAAAGAATAAAAACTAAGGTTATGGAGCACCTCCAAATTAAAGAATTCAATGTAGAAAATCTAATTCAGAAAGCACCACAACAGGATAGAGCATTTGACCTCCAAATTAAGGGGAAACCAGTGTAACAGGAAGCAATTGGTCAGGTGCCATATGAAGATATTTTGGAGCCTTCTACAGAAAAACAGTATAAATGTCCACTTGAAGCTGGACACCAAGGGAAGCAATAAGAAATGTTGGAAACTCCGATAGAGTTAATGTTAAGAAGTGATAGGCTAGTGAGTTCCCATATGACAGAGCAATGGATGGCACAGGATGAAATTGAAGAGAATGTGCCACAGCAAGATGCAATAGGACTGTATATAGAATGCCCACAGGAAATGGAAAACAAAAAGTGTGCCCTCAGTTTAGAAGAAAACAAGCCAAGAGCAGAGTTCTTAGCTTACTAGAGATAGACAGACATATTAAGATCAATGAAAGAAATTGACTGCAGAAAGGTCAATAAAATCCAAAAAGTCAGATGAGGAACTTAAAGCACAACTGCAAGTTGTCAAAACTATTTCAGATGATATAAGAATGTCATTTGGTCTTGATAAATGTGCAAAGGCAACCTTTAAAGCAGGAAAACTTTAGCACCAAGAAAACATCAGTTTGGGATAAGAATGTGATATAAAAGAATGTGAGCAAGAGGGAGTGCATAAATATTTGGGAACTGATGAACGATCAACAATAAAAGGAACAAATGTGAATAAAACTTATTAAAGAATACTTTAGAAGACTTAAATTAATTTTTAATCCTGAAAACATCGTTGACATCTAGGAACAAAATCCAAGCTATAAACCAATTTGCTCTTCCTGTCCTAACGTACAACTTTGGGGTGATTGACTGGCCCAAAACGTATTGGATAGATTAGATAGGAAAACAAGTAGGATGCATCATGCTCACCAAATGATTTATAAAAATCAGTGCATGCCAAGATTATATGTTCCCTGTTCCGAAAAAAGGATGGACCTCCTTGAAATTCATTGCATTTATAGATTTGCAATTGTGGGACTCCACACATATCTGCTGACCTCACAAGACCCAAATTTAGTGAAAGTTTTGAAACATGAGGAGAATAAATCTAAGATGACTTCCCTGCTTAGGCTAGCAGAAGCATATTGTCATCAAGCAGGAATGGAAATCAAACCACAAGTAGTTAAAAATCAGGCAACAGCTGAATGTGCCAAAAAAACAAAAGAAAGAATATAAGGTGAAGCACCAATTGAGAAGGCAAGAAATGTCAAAAATGCATAAATATAGTTGCAAGTATAGAAAACGTCTGGAAGAAGCTCATGTTGAATAGAAATGAAGCAAGAATAGTTAAGGAGATGCAAATTCAAACCAATGGATGAAAGGTTAATATTGGTGGCACAAAATAGTGGGCTATCTACATGTTGGTTTAGAAGTCCATTGAACATGTGGGAGAAACAGACAAATGTAGGTTTTGTAAATCAGAACTGGAAACAGTTGCACACCTTGTTCCTGGTTGTGACATAGTAATGGCAGAAGGACTGTATACTGAAAGGCATAAAAATGTGGCAAGACTGTTGCACAGGGGATTGTGCAAACATTATGGCACTAAAGTGGCTGAAAAACACTGGAAACATGAGCCACAAAGCTTCATAGAAAATGATGAAGTTTATATCACATGGGATCACCCATTACCAACAGTTCAAAAGACAGATGCTAGAGAACCGGATATAGTGGTTCATGAAAAGAAGACAAAACTAGCCTTGATCATTGAAATTGCCTGACCCAGTGACTACAGTGTCTTGTGTACAGAGAGACACAAAGTTATATAATATCAGGATTTGCAGGCATAAATGAGAGCAATGTAGAAGAAAGATACCCAAACAATTCCAATAGTGTAGGATCAATGGGTTTTATAAAAAATAATCTACAGTCATATTTAGGTATGTTAATGATACATGTAACTCTGCATGAATTGCAGAAGGAATCATTACTGGGCACATTGCAGGTGCTGCAAAGAGCACTTCAGGCTGACATCAAAGATTGAAACAATACTAATTTATGGACTTTAATCGTACTTTGACTTAAGTATGGGGTCCATTCCTGTCATGGTATTAGAAACCCAAAAGATTTCGAGAAATTAAAAGAGACAAACCTTATACACTCTGCTCCCTCAACAACATGCTACCAGACTATCCATGAACTATCATAAGAACTTAACTAAGCTGTTAAAATACATAACCAACATAGTAGCAAAAATAACCCTCAATTCATCCAAACCCTGGACCAACAAATTCACTTACCAATATACACCACCAAATACTAACCAAACACTCATTTAATTTAATGAACCATTCCAGAAAACAACCAACCCACTCCTGTTAAACATAAACATCAGAAGCATCACAAATAAAATCCAAGACCTCCACACTACACTTTCTCTCTACACACCACACATAGTTGTAATAATTGAGACCTGGCTTATACCAGAAACTGGGGAGAATGAAATTCTTGCATCAGAATTTAGGTTCATAGGTTCATAGGTTGGTACTAGGCTATTGGCCCTAGGGCCTATACAAGCCTAGCCATAACAATTCCCTGGCTATTTCTTCCCACACTATTTACTTCCCTGGACGCCTGTCTAGCAGGGCAACTGACGTGATCCCTGGGGTGAATTTCCTTTCTCCCATCCAATCATCAAGGTTCCTTTTGAAGGGGGCCAAAGAGACACTCTGCTTGACATGTATGGGCAATCTATTCCAGAGTCTGGGAAGTCTCTGGGTCAGGAACCTATCCCTCCAGCATGTTTTGTTTATTGTGATGACAAGGTTTAGATCCCTGGAGTGTGTGGCTCTGAAGGATTGGAATTTCTTTAAGTGTAGCATGTCCAATAGCTCTGGGTTTGACATGGCCTTGTATGTTAAGCAGAGATCGCCTTTGAGTAGACGATATGCAACAGAGTATAGCTGGAGTTTTTTAAGGCGGTTAGCATAGGGCATCTGCTTTAGGCCTTTGATTCTTTTAGTGAGGTATTTCTGCGGCCTTTCCAGTTGTTGCAGATGTCTTGAGAGGTACATACCAAACGGGGCGTTGTATTCTATAATGGGTCTAATGAGGGATGAGTACAGTGGGCCAGGTCTCAGTTACTGCACAGATATCGATGTTCTCCATTTTTAGGAGTGCCTCGAGAGAGTGCATTTTGAGGTTTACACTTCTAGCATTGAGTAGCATTACCTTCAGATTTTGCATGCTTGTACCTGTTACAGTGGTGGTTTTGTCCTTTGAACTTTGCCTAAAAAAGGCACTATAGGGGTGGCAAGAGCCTTAGCCAGTAACCTGAATCCCAGGGGCGACAGGTGCAGACTATCTCTGGCAAAGCATCATGGTCTGTCAATCATGTCATCCCAGGCAGACAGATAAGGGATCCCCTTTGAATGACACCAGACGCTTAGCCAATTGTTGAAGTCAATCATTTTGTCCTTATATTGTGGTATCATTCTGGGCAAAGGCAGGATGCTACTCAGGGCTAGGGTCATACCTGCCTGAGCCACATGATACAAGAGCTCTTCCATGTCTCTTTTCATGTAGTCCAGGGAGATACGTCTCAATTCATTCACTCCAACATGGACAATGAGAGAGTCATATTTGTACTTGTTGTGGAGTGACTTGAGTGCATGCATTATGTGGCAGATCCTGGCACCCGACAGGCAGCTGACTGTAATTTTCTCCTTGTTCAACCTGGTGATAGGGACATCAGTGTGCTGGACTATAGAGTCACCTATGACTAAAGTGTTAGGTACATTGTCTTGCCTTAGGGGCTGTTGCTGGGGGGCACACTGGTGTTGTGAACTATGTGACACTTTGGTTGTGATTGGTGTTTATTTGCGTTTCAGCTTCAGAGGTCCTTGTTGCTTGGGCAGGTTACAGTTAAGGGCCTCTGCATATGTGGATTTAGTGTTGCTATATGTGGGTGTTGGTGGTGTGGGTTTAGAAGGGCTATGTGTTGCTTGAGGTGTAGTGTGGGTGTTAATCTTCTCCTCTTGACTGTCTAGCAGTATCTTGGGTGGAGGGAACTTTGCTTCCATTTTGGCTATGTAGGTGCATCTCTCACAGGTTGTAGTGTTGGGTCGTAGGAGGAGAGGGCTGTCTGTGTACATGAAGCAATTGCTGCATTGCCCCAGTATGCCCAGATTCACCAGGTGTACAGGAGAAATCACCGGAAGCTGACCCTTGGACATGCCTGGTTTGGTGCTTTTTTTTTTTGTAAAGTACAGGATCTGTTTTCCATTACCTTAGCAAGGTACTTTGCAATTATAGGCTGTTTAGTGCCTACTATTAATTTCTCCTTATTAACAAGGAGAGTTGAGTGCTTGTATCAGTTTAAGGCTTCCTAGTGCTTTCCAGCAGGTATTAGAGAAAGTGCTAGTCACAGGGATGCTTAAAGGTAAGATGAAAAAAAAATGCACACTGCAGTGTGCACTAGAGAAGTTAGATGTGAAAGTAGGTAACTTAAGTTTTACTTGTTCAAAAAGTTAAGGTTTAACTAGTGGAGAGTTACTATTTTTAAAATAGCAAGATGGATTGAAAGGGGTGGTCACTTTTGTATTCTGGTACTATGGAATACAGTAGGATGGCCAATAAATTTAAATAGTTGAAGGGGAGGGATTGATAATATTCTACACTATACTATACACTATACACTATATATATTCTACAATATACAAAAACATGCATCTGGAACCTTTCTCCCAGGGCCCCCGCTGAAAATTGGCTTAGTTCCAAGTCGGACTTTCCTGGTTAAAAAATGATAAATA
Source organism: Protopterus annectens (assembly GCF_019279795.1). Taxonomy (NCBI): domain Eukaryota; kingdom Metazoa; phylum Chordata; order Ceratodontiformes; family Protopteridae; genus Protopterus; species Protopterus annectens. Next base: position 598,891,201 of record NC_056736.1, read on the forward strand.
AATTTAAAAAAAAATTCTGAGGGAAGACAGAAGGGGCAAAAAAGGATGTGGTACAGCCATACTATTTAGAAACAACTTTAGTGTAGAACCCATGAATCTTAATCCCCCAACACTGATAATACAGAAATTTGTATTTATTTATTTATTTATTTATTTATTTATTTATTTACTTATTTATATTTGTTGACCGGGAGTGTCCAACTGGACGTAGGTCCATTTTCAGTGGAGGCCCGGGGAGAAAAGCTCTACAGTTAAAATAAACAGACAGTAGTTACATTGGATTACATAGCGATTAACAATTTACATAGCAATTACTTACAACATATTTACAGATGAAGAACATAGTACATCAGTAGACAACTAGAATCTTTATCTGTGAAGTACATAACAGACATTAACAAATGTTATAATAAGAAGTTTCTGCTGTATAATAAGTACTAGGCTTATGAGCATCTGAGCTTGCTATAATCAAGGTAGTTAGTGGAGTGGAAAGAAAGGTAGTGGTTGGATGGGGTGGGTGATATTAGAGTGGGAGTTGCAAGGGCATAGCCAGCATGTTTTTAGGTGTGCTTTTAGTAAAGTTTTGAAGTGGGTGCCTGATGGTATGGAGGTAATTGTGTGTGGGAGGGAGTTCCATAATTTGGCTATGGCGTAAGAGAATAGTGCTTCACCAGCAGAGTTATTGGCTTTAGTGATCTGCAAGTGATTTTTGTTGCTGGATCTTAGTTGTCTGGTAGTGCGATAGGGTTGGAGTAGATTCTGGAGGGATGGGACATTTAGTGGATGGTTTACTAGTTTGTGGGCGAGTGAGAGTCGATACCATTGAAGGAGGTGAGGGAGTTCAAGCCAGCCCAGTTCAGCAAGTGAGAGACAGTGGTGACTACGGTAGGATGCCCCTGTGGCGAATTTGGCTATTTTGTTGTAGCAGGTCTCTAGCTTGTTTAGATCGCATTGCCTTAGGTTGGTATATATTGGAGAAGCATAAAGTAGGGTGGAGATAAGGTAGGAATTTGCTATTGAAATCTTTGCTGTTTGGTGAGAAGTTGCTTATTTCTGTATAACGCTCCTAGTTTTTTGTGGACTTTTTTTATGGTCATGGATATGTGAATGTCAAATTTTAGTTTATTGTCTATTTCCACTCCTAGCAATTTGGTGTGTTCAGTTGAGTATATAGTGGTGTTGTCTTTTGCTGTGATGTTAAAGTGAGAGTTGTTTTGTGTATGTTTGGTGGGTTGGAAGATGAGTAGTTTAGTTTTGTTTGGGTTGAGTATTAATTGGGCATCAGATAACCAAGTTTCAACCGAGGAAAAGGCTTCCTATGTGACTTTTTGCAGTTTGGGTAGGGACTGGACTGAGCAGATGATGGTTGAGTCATCTGCGTATTATATGAGTGTGCCATGTTTTTTGGCAGAGGCTAGATTATTGGTGAAAACAGAGAAGAGTAGGGGTCCAAGGATGGATCCTTGGGGAACCCCTATGGAGACAGGTAGTTGGGGAGATATGTCATTCTGTCATACAACAGATTGTTGGCGTTCAGACAGGTAACTCTGAAACCAGTTGGTGACTGATTGTGAGAAGGATAGGTTATTGAGGACAGAGATAAGTTGTTTGTGTGGGACCATGTCAAATGCTTTAGATAGGTCTAGGAAAGTAGCAGAGGAGAGATAGCCATTGTTTTTATGCTGAAGGATAGTGTTAGTAAAGGAGAGTAAGGCAGTGGTGGTGCTATGGTTTGGTCAGAAACCATGCTGAGTATTGGAAAGGAGGTTGTTAGTAAGGAGGTAGTCTGAGACCTGAGAGTGTATGCATCTCTCTAGTATTTTGGAGAGTGGAGAGAGAATAGCTATAGGGTGGTAATTGGTTAGTTCTGTGGTGGGTCCGCCTTTGTGGAGGGGAATTATATGTGATACTTTCCGCAGTGTGGAAACGTAACTTTCTGACAGAGATCGATTAATCAAGATGGATACTGGGTAGGCCAGAGCATCAGCTGTGATTTGTAGGTATTCACTTGGGAGGCTGTCTGCTGCTAATTTGGTGGGCTTAAGTTTAGTTAAGAGTTTTTTACGTTGGAGGTAGGTACAGGAGAAAAAGAGAAGGCAGTGGGGAGATTACTAGTTGAAGGTGTGGGTTGGAGGGGAGGGGGGTTGTGTTGTTTAGCTAGTGACAGTATGGTTTGTGAAATGGTTTATACAAAGCTAAAAATAAAGTCTAATAAGTATATAAAGATAATTGGATCCTACATACCATCTGGAAACAATTTCCCCACTATGGAAAATGTTCTACATTGGGCCTCAAAAACCTGCCCCAGGAAACATTTAGCATTGGAGATTTTAACATAGACTGGACAAGCTGTGATTCACAAAATCCAATGAATCATACTAACATGCATGTTTTTTCCCAAACTATTCAAACACCAGCTAAAGCTGACAAGTCATCTAACAAATATTCCATCCTTGACTGGATATTTACTAAGAGGCCAGCGTTCTCCTTTCACTCAGGCTGCCTCCCAGACATCCTAAGGGACCATCTTCCAACCTTTCTACTCAGAGAGTGTATCAACCCAACAAAACTCCCTTCCTATAAACAAATAAGGAACAAGAAAAACTTTAACCCCCAGAACTTTACCTCCTCCCTTAAACTTTACAACTGGTCTCCAATCAAATATCTACCCCAGATGAGGCCGTGAAATGTTTTAACTCTGCCTTTATTTTTAGCTTGCACATCCATGCACCAGTTAGAATTACAAGAATTAAATCCAACCATGCTCCCTGACTAACTAAAGAAACTAGGGCACTACTAACTGCAAGAGACAAAGGCTAGGCACATTACCAAAATAAAAAGAATGAAACTTCCAAGCATATTTAATAGGAACTTAGAAATAAAGCAAAAAGACAAATCAGACTAGACAAAACTAACTACTATCATAGCATCCAAACTATGCACCAGAAAAACTCCAAAATGTTCTGTTCTTCTGTCAATAAGATCTTCCTACCAGGGAATACCAGCACACCCACCCCTACCACTACTTCACTACTTCCACTACTCTCCAACCCAACCCACTTTGGATAAAAATAATAATGCCTTCTCCCTTCAACCCATCTTAACGGACATGATAAACAAAATTGTTTAAAAAACTTAAACCTACCACACAAGCAGCCAATTAGCTACCTGCAGAGTCCTTTAGAGTTGCTCCAGATGTAATCTCCTACCCTGTATCCATACTTAGTAAGAGATCAATATCCAATATTCCATATATCAAGTTCCTGCTATATGGAAAACTTCTCATATTATCCCCTGACATAAAGGAGGCACGTCAACAGAATTGTCTAATTATCGCTCAATCGCCATACTCTCTCCCATCAAAAATTCTCAAAAGAGGTGTACATACAAAAATCATGCACTATTTACTAACTAACAAACTACTAACTGACATTCAAGATGGATGCTGACCTTGCTACGGCACCACCACTGCTCTGTTATCATTCACTAACACTGTTAATGTTCACAGAAACATGGAAAAATTTATCTCCTCAATATTTCTTGACATTTCAAAAGCTTTTGACATGGTCTTGCACTACAAACTGATTAATGCATTAACTGAACTAAATCTAAGTCCAGCTACCATTGCATGGTTCCAAGACCACTTAACTAAAAGTCAACAAGCCATGCAATAGCAGCAAGACCTCTCTTCTCTCCTGCCTGTTACATTGGGTTCCTATTAGATAAAACAATGATCAAAATGTCGAGTACAACACGCTCAACACACTTTGATCGATCGTTCATCTAATCGAATGCTGAAAAAGACGAAAACCGGAGTTCCGAAAAGTTTTAGTTGGCCATGGTGGTAAGTGTAGCTTGTGACATAAGGAGGCTACACTGTCTGGAATAGCTAGGTAAGTGAATTCTGTACTTGTGTGTGTATGTTGCGATTACCAGGTAACTGCCTTTTCCCCAATGTAGAACGTTCTCGGAGTTGGTATATATAGTTAGGGGGTGTGCCCCCCACATCGGGGGTGTGGGGGGGTGAAGCCACACACTTTCTTTTAAAAGTAGAAGAGTGTGTTTAGGTTTGAAAGTTGTTGAATGATGTAAGAATGTATGGGTTTATATGTATTAGTTGTATGTGTGTGTGTGTGTGTGTTACATGTTAGTGCAGGGAAGGTGTGGGACAAACGAAACTTTTCGGAATTCTGGTTTTCGTTATTTTAAGGGTTCGATTAGATGAACGTTCGATCAAAGTGTGTCAAGCATGTTGTATTCGACATTTTGATCATCCGTTCATCTAATATAGAACCGTTACATTAGGGGTACCTCAAGGATCTATCCTGGGTCCTCTACTGTTTTCCATATTTACTAACAAACTTCACACTGCTACCCAGCATTCTTCTATCATACAGTACGCTGATGATTCTGCATTCATATGCACAGCATAATCTCCTAAACAACTAGAAATTATAACTCAAGATGCTTTTGCAAAGGTTGAGACATGGCTATCTAATTCCCAGCTAAACCTAAACCCTAACAAAACTCAACTTATGATTTTTCAACCTACAAGACACACTTTGTCAATCTTTAATTTCAATATTCTATCTTTAAACAATACTATCATCTCACCCATGACCCACACTAAATTACTGGGAGCAGTCACTGATAGTAACTTAAGATTTGATATTCATATTTCCCAAACAATAAAAAAGTACACAAAAAGCTGAGTACCCTTTTCAGAAACAAACAATATCTCACTAAAGATACAAAAGTAACTATTGCTCAAACACACCTCATCTCAACTCTGCTCTATGCCTCACCAATTCTCACCAACCTAAAGAAATCTGATTTAACCAAACTACAATCATGTTATAACAAAATTGCCCAATTTGCCACAGACTCACCATTTAGGACACACCACTGCACAGCACTCAAGAAACTTAACTGGCTAGAACTTCCCAAACGTCTGATCTACAACAAACTCTCCAAAGCCCATACAGATCTAAGCCACTCAGATAAGACCCCTTCCCTCCAAAATCTCCTACTCCCCTGACAGAGATCTGCATTCTAAAAATAAAACCCTATTGACAACAGTTAAAGCCAATAATTCTGCTGGTGATTCCCTCTGTTCTAACTATATAGCCAAAATATGGAATAAACTCCCTCCTGACATAAATAATAATACTAACCCACTCCATTTGAAAAAGATACTCAAAGCACATTCATTTAAATATTGGCTATTCTCATTCAACACCCCTGGATAAACAACTTTTCCCCAAAACACTCATAAAATTCCGTCTCTGTTTCCTGGGTTACAAAAACTGAATATCAATATATACATCACTCACTAATGAATGAATTCTACTATTTGTTATCAGAAACATAACTCTGCTGTTTGTAAACTGAATAGAACTTGGTGTAATATAACAGTATACTCTTAAGTTATCTGTATTTACACGCTTAATTGTGAACATTCCATTACCACTATTATTATTTTATGTAAAAGTTTACTTTTTAGTACGGATTGTACACAGTGTATTTACTCCTATGCTTTTCTATGTAAATGTTTTCACTTTTTTATGTAAATGTTTGTGGCTTTTAATTAACAGGAGCTTTTCTCCCTGGGCTCTGTTGAAAAAGGACTTGTGTTCAGTCGGACTTTCCCAGTTAACAAGTGTAAAATAAAATAAAAAAATAAAATAACATTAACAGGTGTCGCTTCCACTACAAATACCTCATACTTTTAGGAGACATTAGTCTTAATCTCCTTAGATCCATCCCCCCACTACCACCAAAAAAAAAAATCACTCATGAATTTCTGTATGAAGGTGGACTAGAACAAGTATTAAATAAATGAACCAGACCTGATATCAAATAGATGAACCACTCTTTTCTGGATTTAGTGATTACTAACATTCCTGATAGCATCTCCACAGCTACTACTCTTAGGTTTAAGTCTTAGCAACCACTACCCCATAGCCTTCATATTCACTAATCTGTTTGAAACCCCACCCACTCCTAAATCAACAACACATCTTTCCAACCTATATGCCCACCTAGGAAGCCAGAGTGGAGTCCAAATCTGTCCTGTCAGTACCACAACGAGGCAGTTAACACTCTTACTATCATATTAGTTTCTCTACAAAATAAACTAGTTCTCTCATTGCAAGGTTACACAAACCTCATCACAACAAATGGATGACAAAATAACTCAAGGCCATTCTTAAACTGAAATGCAGCTGTGCCAGAGTATTATACTTCTTTAAAACCTAGCTAAGTATGCTAGCTGGAAACCCACAACCTTTTTTCTTTGACAAACAGACCATAATAACTGGGTCTTGAAATTCTGGAGACAGGATAACCAACTAACAAGATGAACAGTAAACTCTTCCCTTACTACGGCCAGCATTATCAAATACAACAAAGGCCCTATCCCCATTGAAGTCTTCCTAAAGTTAATAACTCTCCCTCATTTATTTTCCCTAAGTGATATTAAATCCCAAACACAATCTCCATGACTACAGCTTCCATTCTATTTTTAATAAATGAAAGACAAAGGAATTGAAACCTTACTAGAGAAAATTTCAAGTAATAGTCCAGTATGTTATGGCAAAGTCTACCACTGGTTTAGCAATTCTTGAAAAACATCACATAATCACCCCTCCAACACACACACATATGTTATCTCTCAAGATACCACAAATGCATATCTTCACTGTGCAAACAAAAAAGGAATCATTAAACCACTAGGTATGTCAAGAATCTCAATGGCAACACTCAGATCTTCTCTGAGCTACAGCACAATGGCACTAAATATACAGAACCAACCGATATTGCCAACATCCTGGCTGATAGGTTCAGTGCTAACTTTACCCCCTTCTCACCCTCCAAAGGGCCCATCTTAATACCAGAAGAATGCAAACCCTGTAATTACGGATGAACAAGTAAAGACCGCACTCTCTAAAGCCAAGAACACAGCATCCGTGGGACCAGACAACATCCCCAGACTGTGTACTGCACGAACTACAGAACGAACTGGCACCCCACCTAAGTACCATGTTCAATCATAGCCTCACCTCAGGCTATGTGCCTACTGAATGGCGCACAATGACAGTTATCCCACTCCACAAAAGGGGTGCCATCACAGACCCTGGAAACTACGTCCCCATTAGCCTGATGAGCCAGGTCTGCAAGGCCATGGAACGTATTATCATGGAACTTATAAACAAAGACATAGGTAACCTCCAAACCTTGGACCCCACTCAGTTTGGGTTTGTAAAAGGCAGATCATGTCTACTAAGCCTGAATGACATTTTTGAAGCAGTTACTAGAGCCGTAGACAAGGGAAAGGTAGTGCACACAGCCTATCTTGACCTTGCCAAGGCTTTCAATACCATCCCCCACTCTGGAATTATAGATAAACTCACTAAACTAGGCATAAATCCCTATGTAACAAGATGTGTGGCCAACTGGCTCACTGACAGAACTGACACAGTAAAAGTAGCCAACTCCAAGTCCGACTTCAGACGAGTGACGAGTGGAGTACCACAGGGTTTGGTCCTGGGTCCTCTCCTTTTCAGCATCTACTTCTCTGAAGTGCAAGCCAACACAGAAGGTCTTTGGCTAACAAAGTTCACAGATGACTGCAAACTGGGAGCCATAATAGAATCACCTAATGATGTAGATGTTTTACAAAAGGCCTCACAGAGACAGATGCTTGGTGTCAAAGTCATGGCCTCAAGCTCAATGCCAAGAAATGCATTGTCATTCCCTCTGGGGAAAAACTCGGTACCCATGACCTACCACATAGGCAGTAGCTCACTAAACACTGAGAGACCTCGGGACACAGGTGGATAGTAGTCTTTCCTTTGATAACCGCATTGTCACAGTAGTCAGGAAATCCTTCTACGTGGCACACCTCATCACAAAAGGGTTTTCCTCTATAAAAAAGGAGATAATTGTTCCTCTCTACTCATCCCTCATCAGACTCATTATAGAGTACAATGCCCCAATTGGCATTTATCTCACAAGACACCTACAACAATTGGAAAGGCCATAGAAATACCTCACTAAGAAGATTACTGCCCTCAAGCAGATGCCATACGCAGACCGTCTCAAAAAACTCCAGCTCTACTCTGTCTCATATTGCCTACTCAGAGGCAATCTCTGTCTAACATACAAAGCTATGTCAAACCCAGAGCTGTTGGACATGGTACACTTAAAGAAATCCCAATCACTCTGAACTACACGCTCCAGGAACCTAAACCTTGTCATCACAATAAACAGAACATGCTGGAGGAATAGATTCCTGTCCAAGAGACTTCCCATACTCTGGAACAAACTACCCATTCATGTCAAGCAAAGCTCCTCATTGGCCCTCTTTAAGAAAAATCTTGATGACTGGATGTGAAATAGAAAATTCATGCCAGGAATCACTTCCATGGCACTGCTTGACAGGGGCACAGGAAAATAATTTTCTTGGGTGGCGAAAGCCAGGGAACCTTTTTGGCTAGGCTTATATAGGCCCCAGAGTCGATAGCCTAGTACCTACCTATGAGACATAGCAGCCATCTCTGAAACCTGGCTAAAACCACACATTAATGATTCTGAATTCCTACCTCCAGGATTTTATTCTCTCCAATCTGATCGTACTAATAGAAGAGGAGGTGGAGTTGCCTTAATCTACTCTAACCTCCTAACTATGACCCCATACCCCAACACCATCCACTCTTTTAATAATGCAGAACTAGTTATTGGTATACTAAAAGTAAACAACCACAAAAGCATCTGTATTATTTCCCTCTACATTCCTCCTGGTAACAATATCAATACTTTAGAAGACATCCTCTCATGGTCCTCTTCTAACAATAAACTAGAAACCTTAATTATGGGAGATGTAAACATTGACTGGGGAAAAATCCCTCCATCACTATCAACCTATTCAACTTCACTCAACTTACAAACTCAATTACCAGACGTAACAAAATTAACCCCCCTGGCTCCATACTTGACTGGATACTAATATCACATCCTAACAAAGTTATAAAATCTGGTGTCAATCCTGCCCTTTAGGAGACCACCTCCCTGCCTTCTCCATTCAAGCTGCTCCCTCCTCACCTCCCTCTCACCACTTTATTCAAACTCGTAACCTAACTAACTTTAATCAAATCTCTTTCTCAAACTCCCTGAAGCTATCTAACTGGAACCCCCTAAAAACTTTGCCTCTAGACAAAGCTGTTGAGTATTTCAACTCCACATTCTTAAGTATTCTTAACTCCCAAGCCCCAATAAGATGAAAAAGAATCAAAACTAAAACCACCCCTTGGCTCACCAATGACACTAAAAAGATTATGCTTCAAAGGGATAAAACCTGGAAAGCCTACCTAAAACACAAACAACCTGAAATGTTCCTTAAGTTTAGACAACTAAGAAATCTTGCCAAAAAACTTGTCATTGCAGATAAAAAATCCTACTACATCAAACTACAGGAAAACCACACAAGAAATCCCAAACAGTTCTGGAACTCCATTAATTCCCTCCTTACACCAGGCTCAAAAAACAATCCCTGTCCTGACACCAGCAAATCTGACACAGAAATTGCCTCACTATTCAATACCTTCTTCACCTCCTCTATCGCTGAACTAACCAAGACTTTCACTAACAGCAACCCTTCCCCCCAAATTTATCTTCCTCTCCCTTTTCAGCCCCACAGATTTTCAACCTCAAACCAGTACCCACCAACCTAATAAAAAAACTGCTCTATAAGCTAAAGCCTTGCTCCAGTGCCCCCGATGACATCCCTTCCTCCTTCCTAAATATAGCTTCTGACTCCATAGCATTTTCCATCAGCATCCTAATAAATAGGTCTATACTCGAATCCTATGTACCCAAACTCTGGCGTTCTGCTTTCATTCTTCCACTTCACAAAGGAGGCAAAAATTGTAACATCTCCAATTTCCATCCCATTGCCATCCTCTCCCCTACATCCAAAATCCTAGAAAAATGTATCCACGTACAGCTCATGCCTTTCCTTACTGAACATCAACTACTCTCTCCCACCCAGCACGGCTTCTGCCATGGACACAGCACTAACACTGCCCTTCTCTCCTTCCTTCATTCTGTGAACTCTGCACGTGACTCCGGTAACTTTGTGTCATCTGTTCTACTAGACCTATCCAAAGCCTTTGACACCATCTCCCACTCCCTCCTTCTAAACCACCTCTCCGACCTCAACCTGAGCCATAAAGCTCTTTGCTGGTTCTCCGGCTACCTTTCAAACAGGTCCCAAGCTGTGAAATGGAGCCAAGCTATGTCTACCTTCCTTCCTACCCCTACTGGAGTACCCCAAGGTTCCATTCTTGGCCCATTACTATTCAATATCTTTATTAACAACTTTCATAAAGCCATCCCCAACACCACAATTGTGCAATACGCTGATGATTCCACTCTGATCTGCCAAGCCCCTAATCTAACAGAGCTCCAAGCTCTAACTCAAACAGCATTTTCAACCACTGAAAACTGGATGTTCCAAAACCACCTCTCCCTAAATGCCAACAAAACCAAGATCCTGCTCTTCTCCCCCTCCAAATACTCATCTCTTGATAAAAACTCTTTCCAAATAACCAGCCTTAACAACTCCATGATTGAAATAGTAACCTCCACTAAACTTCTTGGTGTTACAATAGATGACCAGCTCAAATTCAATACTCATATTCAACTAAACATCAAAAAAACACACATAAAACTTGGCCTACTGTATAGAAACATCCACTTTCTGTCCCCTTCCACTAGACTAATGCTTGCCTCTACTTTCCTCCTTCCATCTCTACTATATGGTGCTCCTCTGCTCACTAACCTGTCTTATACCCTTACCTCCAAACTGGAACAATGCTACAATAAAATCTCTAAATATGTCACTAAATCCAAATCCTCCTCTCATCACTGCACCTCCCTTCACTCTCTAAACTGACTTGAACTCCCAAATCATCTTAACTTTCTCCAACTCACCACAGCTCATAAACTACTGTTCCATCCTACTAACTGTACTGCACTTTTGAATATTCTTCAACCCTATACTCCCCTCAGATCCCTTAGATCTTCTCACCAAAACCAGATCACAGTACAAAAACCAAAGTGCCCAGCAGGCCAACTTCTCTTATCCTTCACCCTTGCTAAAAAACGTAATGCCCTACCCACCTCCCTAAGAACCTGCAACAACCTAACCAACTTCAAAACCCAACTTTATTCTCACCTTTATCTAAATAGGATATGCAACTGTACCCTCCAACCAACACCTGTCTAATTATCCTCCCCTTTCTCTCCAGGCTAACCTCTATTCCTTCCTAATCCTCCTCTAAGCCCACTTACAATTCTAAATGTAGTAGCTACTAAAGCATTTTTTTCCTCTTTTGCTTAAGCTACCCAGGCAAACTTCCTCACCTTCCTCTCCTCAACAAAAATACTAATTGCATAAGCTTCTAAACATTTAAAGTTTTTAATGTTTTGATCTTTTCTTCCTTACCTTTTATTTGCTTTTTATACATATGGCAATCTTTTTCCCACTGAACTTAACTGAAATTATTAAAACTTTTTGCTTTGAGCAAGCTGATATTGGTATTGTAGTCTATTTTTGAACAAAACTGTTAATTGTAATGTTATCTGTGTCTGAACTCTTCTTTGTAATTAAAATTGTTGTTAATGTGGAGCTTTTCTCCCCAGGCCTCCACTGAAAATGGGCCCCCGAGCCCATTGGACCCCCCCCCGGTAATCAAACTGAAATAAATTTAAAACAGGACAAATGCTCAGAAATACAAACTAAAGTAAAAGCCCACCTCTTTAGTGAAATAAAATATAATTTGGTTCAAGAAGAACATAACAACATTCTGACCAGAGCAACCCATGTAAATCATGTTCTGCTTTTCAAGGGCTCCTCACCTTACATATTGAATGCTTATGTAGCAGACCTCTGTGTCGTGATGTAAATGGTGACTGTAAATAATTAACTTTGTCACTAACTTACTAAACTTGCACATTTTACAGCTATACTTCTTTCCAATGCTTGTTGGCAAAATGGCAGATATCTTCATAGGTTCATAGATGTTTACTAGGCTAATAACCACAAGGGCCTTTTTAGGCCTAGCCATGCATCCCAAATCTCTGACATGTTCTGATACCTTTGATAAGTGTAAGCATGGGCCTGGGAGATGAACCATTTACAGGTTGCCTGTGCCCATTAGAGACATAGGTACCAAACCAGGGATGAATTTCCAGTTTCCCATCCAGTTGTCCAAGTTGCACTTGAATTGGGTTATGGAGGAGCTCTGCTTTACAGCCTGTTCCATAGACGGGGTAGTTTCTGGGATACATACCTATCTCTCCAGCAGGTCCTATTTATATCACAGGCAAGGTTTACTTCTTTAGAATGGGTAATTCTGGTGCTGTTTGTTTTGTGGATATGCAGGAGGGTCCATCATAGTGGGGTCTGAGACTGCCCTCTATGCCAGGCATAGATCTCCCCCTCAAAAGCCACTAGGAGACAGAATGCAGGGATAAGGCCTTGAGGTGGTCTGCATAGGACATTTTATTTTCACCCTGATTCTTTTAGTGAAGAACCTCTGTGGACATTCCAATTGTTGTATATGCCTGATTAGGTACATACCAAAGGAGGCATTTTACTCAATGATAGAGCTGATGAATGCCGAATACAGTGGAACAATGACTTTCTTGGACTTAGACACCATACCTTTGTTTATAAGTTGCACAACATAGAGCGATTTCCTCAACACTATAAACACGTGATGGTCAAAGACTAGATTACTATCTATGTGTGTCCCTAAGTCCCTGACTACTGAGTCAACTCTGAGGGGTGTATTGTCAATATGATAAATACCAGGGATGAATGACTTCCCAAAGGATACTATTATGCATTTCTTGGCATTTAGTATTAGTCCATGGCTCTGACATCAGTTGTTGGTCTGTGTCAGCTCCTCCTGGAGAACATTTGTGTCAGTGTGAGATTCAATGACAGCTTCTATTTTTTTATTTTTTTATTTTTATTTTACATTTGTTGACCGGGCTGGTCCAACTGGATATATGTCCATTTTCAGCAGATACCCGGGGAGAAAAGCTCCAAGTGAAAACATTAAACATTAAAAAACATTGTTACAAATATAGCTCACAGAAAAATAATAATAGCATAGGTTCATAGGTTCATACTAGGCTATCTGCCCTAGGGCATTTATAAGCCTAGCCAGAGTGTGTTTGGCTTTTGCCACCCATTTTAAATTAATTTTGCTATGCCCTTTTTCAAGGTTAGCATACTGTGCCTCTGTCTAACAGTGACACAGAAGTGATACCCGGGGTAAACCTACGATCTCCCATCCACTCATCAAGATTCCTCTTGAAGAGAGTCAATGAGGGACTCTGCCTAACCTGGACTGGGAGTTTATTCCAGAGTGAAGGGAGCCTCTGGGTTATGAATCTGTCCCCCCAGCATGTCCTATTTATTTCAGTGCTGAGGTTCAAGTCTCTCGAGCGTAGCTCAATGGGATTTGGATTTTCTGAGGTGCAGCATGTCCATTAATTTCGGGTTGGACATGGCTTTATACGTCAGGCACAGATCGCCTCTGAGCAGGTGGTATGCCACTGAGTAGAGCTGGAGTTTCTTTAACCGGCAGCATATGGCATCTGTTTGAGCCCTTTGATCCTCTTGGTGAGGTACTTTTGGGGTCTTTCCAGTTGCTGCAGGTGTCTGGTAAGGTACATCCCAAAGGGGCATTGTACTCAATTATGGGCCTGATGAGGGATGAGTAAAGAGGCACGATGACCTCCCTGATCTAGATGTGAATCCCTTCATGATTAGGTGGGCTATATAAAATGTTTTTCTAACCACTTTGGCCACGTGGTTGTCAAATGAGAGATTGCTATCAACTTGGGTCCTCAGGTCCCTAATTACTTCTTCTGTACTTAATGGATTACCACCTATGTGGTAATTTGTGGGCACTTTGTTTTTGCCAAAGGGGATGACTATACACTTTTTGGCGTTTAGCTTGAGGCCATGGCTCTGGCACCAGTTGTCTGTTTCTATGAGGCCCTTTTGGAGGATGCTTGTGTCGGCTGGAGAGTCGATTATGGTGCCCAGTTTGCAGTCATCTGCGAACTTGGTCAGCCCTAGTCCTTCCGTGTTGGCCTGTACCTCCGAGAAATATACACCGAACAAGAGAGGTCCCAGGACTGAGCCTTGTGGGATGCCACTTGTAACTGGTTTGGAGTCTGACATGGCTCCAGCAATTCTAACCATGTGGGTTCTGTCCTTGAGACAGTTTGAAACCTATCCAGTGATATAGGGGTTTATATTTAAGCTGTTGAGCTTATCTATAATGCCCGAGTGGGGTATTGTATCGAAGGCTTTTGCGAGGTCCAAGTAGGCTGTGTGGACCACCTTCCCCTCGTCAATGGCCTTGGTGACTGTTTCAAAAAAATCAACCAGGTTTAAGAGGCAGGATTTGCCCTTAACAAAGCCGAACTGGGTAGGATCCAGTGTCTGTAGGTCCCCAATATCTTTATTTATAAGGTCCATGATGATCCTTTCCATAGCTTTGCAGACCAAGCTAGTCAGGCTTGTGGGGTGATAGTTTCCAGGATCCATTGAGGCACCACCTTTGTGGAGAGAGACCACTGTTGCTGTACGCCACTCTTTGGGTACATATCCTGTAGTAAGGCTGAGATTGAACAGTAGTTTTATGTTTGGGTTTAGCTCTTCTTGGAGTTCATGTAGGATGCAGCCCGGGATACCGTCTGGTCCCATGGATGCTGTGTTTTTTGCTTTGGAGAGGGCAGCTCTTATCTGAGCATCTGAAATGTCAGGGGGGTAGCACTCTGCTGGGATAGATATTTGCACCTTTGTTGGAGAAGGGGGGAGAAGTTTGCGCTGAACCTGTCAGCTAGGATGTTGGCAATGTCTGTGGGTTCGGTGTATTTTTTGTCATTGTGGACTAATTCTGAGCATATTCCCACCCAGGTTCCTAACATAACTAAAGAAAGCCTTGTGATTATCCTTAGTGTCCTGTGCAATTTTTCTCTCGAAGCTGGCCTTAGACGATTTTATGAGTGCCCATAGTTTTTTGCTAATACTGATCAGAGATGCCTTCCCTTTTTGGGATTTTACTCTATCATGTAGTAGCTTCCTCCTTCTATTGTATAGTTTGTTTATGGCTGGGGTCCACCAGACAGGATGTCTGCCTTTGGAGGATTGGGTCTTGGTTTTATTTGGGATTGCATGATCCATGCATTCCTGAAGGTGTTCATAGAATGCATTTATAAAGGATTCTGCAGTCTGGGCCATATTTTCCACAGGCCGGGGCTTTGAAGGATTCCACCTCGGTCTTGAGGAGTGTGAAATTTGCTTTAGAGTAGTTTTTCACTGTGGTTTTCAGGGCTGGGGGTGGAGTCGGGATGTGAATATCCAGTGAGATTAATTTATGGTCTGATCTTACCAGTGAAGGATACACTTCTGGTCTGGAGCATAGAGTCCCCATGTTGGTGATGATCAGGTCCAGTATGTTTTCCCCTCTTGTGGAAGTGGTAACAAGTTGTTCCATAGCATTTGAGTTTATAAATTCTAGGAACCTTTGGGCTAGGGTGTTGGAGCTAGAGTAATGCTCCCAGTCTATGTTTGGGTAGTTGAAGTCACCCAATATAATGGTGTTTGGAGAGACCTTCATATTTTCCAGTGTTCTCAGGAAGGCCGAGTGGGGTTCCTGGGTTTGGGAGGGTGGTCTGTAGCAGGCAATAAACTGGAAGGCAGTTTTACCCACTGTTAGTTGCACATGGATAGTCTCTGATGCTTCGTGCTGTGTCACCAACCTGGAGGTGTGGGTATCTTTGACGAATATTGATACTCCCCCTCCTTTTGTGGTTCGATCCAAGTTTTGGAGCCAAAAAGCATGGTATGAGGTATAACCTGGTAGTGCTGGGGTGCTCTCGGGAGCCTTGAACCAGGTTTCTGTTACTGCACAGATATCGATGTTCTCCATGCTAAGGAGAGTTTCGAGTGCGTGCATCTTGAGGTTTAGACTTCTGGCGTTGAGTAGCATTACTCTTAGTTTCTTATCCCTTGTGATACCTATGGAGGTGGGTTTGTCTTTTGAGCCTTGCCTAAAAAAGGCACTATGGGGGTAGCAAGAGCCTTTGCCAATATCCGAAAGCCCAGGGGTGACAGGTGCAAGCTGTCCCTAGCGAAGCATCATGGCTTGTCGAGCATGTCATCCCAATAAGCAAATAAGTACAAAAAGGGTGCTCAAATTGAGCATGTTAGCAGAAAAGTAAGTTTTAATAAAGATTTGTATGCATGATAAATGAGAGTATTAGGAGCAATTTGCAAGCTAGTTAGGGTTAGAACAGGGGCAGAGCCAATGAGTTAAGAGGTGAATTTTGAGTTGGGATTTGAAACTGGGAAGAGAGGAGATGGCAGTGAGGTTGGAAGGAAGGGAATTCCAGGCTTTTCCTATTGTGTTAGAGAACAAGGAGTCACCTGCCAAGTTGTTGGATTTACAGGTAGATATTAGAAGTTTGTTAAAAGAACATAGGCTTTTGAGGTTACAATAAGGACTAATAAGGGTAGTGATTATAGGGGTGTTGGTAGATTTGTAGAGGATTTTATGGGCTAAGGAGAGCTGGTGAAATAAGATCAGATTTTTCAGCTCAAGCCATCCCAATTGTTTTAACTTTAAGCAGTGGTGAGTTTTAAAGGTGGAGCCAGAGGGAAATCTGGCAATACTGTTGTAGGCGACAGCCAGTTTGGAGAGGTTAGTTTTGGACAAATATGTGTAGATAGGGGAGGTGTAAAGGAGGGTGGAAATCAGATGGGAATTGGCAATGGAAGTTCTGGCAAGTGGTGTAAGAAATGGTTTAATTCTAAACAGGGAGCCAAGTTTTCTGTTAACTAATTTTATTGTGTTGTTCATGTGAGAATCAAAGCATAGGTTGTTGTCTATCTCTACTCCGAGGAGCCTGATGGTAGGGTCAGGGGCTATGTTGGTGCTATTACTAGACAAGACAGAGAAGTTGAGTGGAGAGGATTTTTGGGTGGGGGAGAACAGTAACAGTTTGGTTTTCTTGGGGTTTAAGATTAAGCATTGTTTTAGGAACCATTCTTCAACATTTTGGAAAGTCTGTTGGGTGATACAGTGCAGTTCAGTGGGGGATGAGGCAGAACAAATCAAAATAGAATCATCAGCATATTGTATACAGGTAGCAGAGGAAATACTGGTATGAAGATCATTAATGAAAATAGAAAACAGAAGGGGGCCAAGTATTGAGCCTTGGGGGACTCCAAGGGTAATGGGTAGGAGGTTGGATAAGTTGTTTTACCAGAGCACTGCCTGTTGTCTGTTATGAAGATATGACTTGAACCACTTTATCGTACCAGAGTCAAGAGCAAAAGTTTTAAGTAAGTTTAACAGTGTATGGTGATTGACCATATCAAATTATTTGGATAGGTCAATAAAGAGAGCAGAGGTAAGTATATTATTGTTCCGGTTTTTGTTGATGCAGTCAGTAAAGGAAAGGAGGGCTGAAGTGGTGCTGTGGAATGGCCTGAAGCCATGTTGACAGTCAGCTAGTAGGTTGTGATTTAATAGGTGTTTAAGAAGTTGTTTTTGGATGCATTTCTCCATGATTCTAGCTAGGGGGGAGAGTAAGGCTATGGGATGGTAGTTTGAGAGTTCTGTAGAGATCCCACCTTTATGCAGGGGAATGATATGTGAAATTTTCCAGAGTGAAGGAATGTAGCCTTCAACAAAGGTTCTGTTAATCAGAATGGAAATGGGATAGGCTAATGGATTGGCTGCAATTTTTAGATACTGAGCTGGTAGAAGGTCAGCAGAAGGAGAGGAGGTTTTAAGTTTGTGGAGAAGAGAACAGATAAGTGAAGTGGGTACTGGCTGCAGTTGAAAAATGGGAATAGAAGTGTTAGAGGAGGAGGACTGAGAGGAGATGTTTGGGGCAAGTTGGTTAGCTAGAGACTGGACAGTTTCAGCAAAGAAGGTATTAAAGGCATCAGCAGTTTGTTTTGGGTTGTTTTGGGAAGTGCCTAAGGGGCATGGGGTATCAGTGTGGCCAGGCTTTAAGAGAGTGTTTATACTTGCCCAGAACCTTTGTGGATTTTGTTGGTTAGCTTGATGTAAATGGCAGTAGTAGTTTCTTTTATCTTGAAGTACAGCTTTTTTTTAGTGGAGTTTCTCATTTGTCTAAAGTTAAGCTAGTCAGAGGGATCTTTAGTGCTACGAAATTTGGTCCAGAGTTTATTTTTCAGGAGAATTTTATGCCTTGTATCTTTTGAGAGCCAAGGGGCAGGTTTTGAGTTCATTCTAATAGAGCTTAAGGGAGCATGAGAGTCTAGGATAGAAAGGCACCTGGAGTTGAAGTAAGCTACAGCATCACCCAGTGGCAATACTTTAAGAGAAGACCAGTTGCAAGCATTTAGTTCTGAAAGGAAGCTTTCAGGGTTAAAGTTTTTATTTGATCTGACCATTTTGTATTTAGTTAGGTTAGGGGTAGTAGTTTTATGTCTGATTAGATAAGTGAGAGCGTGGTCACTTAAATCATCAGGTACTTTCCCTACTGTATAAGTTTGGTAGTGACTATTTATCAGAATCCAGTCCAATATGCTTTCTTTGTTGTTAGTGCAATCATCTGCAAATTTAGGCAGCCAGAGACCACTGACATTGGCCTTGGCTTCAGAGAAGCAAATGTCAAAAAGGAGAAGAACAAGGACTGATCTCTGAGGGACTCCCCTTGTGACTGACCTTTTTGTAGAGGTGGACTCCCCGATTCTAACTTCCTGGGCCCTGTCTGTGAGCCAGTTGGCTATCCATCGGGTGACACATGGGTTTGTACCTAACCTCTTGAGTTTGTCAACAATGCCCGAGTGGGGTATTGTGTCAAATGCCTTGGCCAGGTCAAGGTAGGCAGTGTAAATGATTTTGCCCTCATCCATTGCTTATCCATGTTGTTTATATATTGTATTCTTTTGAACTATTTACTGTAAATTTTGTACAACCTAATATACAGTTTATAATTTTTTTCTAGTATGCATGTTGCTGTCTCTCTCTCTCTCTCTCTCTCTCTCTCTCCCTCCCTCCCAGTAGGTCCAGTGAATGAGAGGACCACTACTCTGCACCATAAACAAATTTTAAACAAACAAACAAATAAGGAAATAAATAAAATTATTCCTCAGCCATGCTAGCTTTCCTTTTATTTTGGCCATGGCAGATATTGCAAATGCTACTTCTTTATTCAAACTAGATATCTCTGTCCTCATGGAACTAGCATGTTCAAGATCCTGTCATCTTTGTACTCCATGCATAATTTTGTTGCATTTATTATATGCTTAAAAACACTCTAGTAACCACACTCTTATATTTGGTATTGAATTCATGTTGTAGGGAATATTTGCACTTTTCCAAGCACAGACAGACAGAACTTTAACACAGTGCAGCCATATTGCACAGATTGAAGAATGCCTTCTTTATTTTCATACTGGACACACTAGATGGATTTCACACCTTTCATTTTCTTTCTTGGAATAACATTTTGTCCTTTGCGATGAAGCACTTCCTCTCAGTCTTTTATGACACCTTGAAGATAAAGTACATTAATTTTTTCCCCTTTATTTCAGGATTTGACACTGGAGGAACAGAGTATTGACAAGTGAAAACAAATTAACTAACTGGCAATGGCATAGTGAGCATTCTTAAGGAGCAGTAAAATAGCAGGAGATGGCAGGGCCAGCCATCCAGTGCTGTGAACATTAGCGCAAGGTGATGGTCACTGTTGATGTGACACTCTCACCCCCACATATACAAAATGGTAAAACAAGGGTTAATGCCAATGCCAATGTCTGTCAAATAACTAGACAAAAAAGGTATAAATGATGACAGGAGACTAATGCCATCATCTGATTACTAAATCCATAAAAAATGGATAGTGATGGCTAGTCGTAGTAAACTACATAAATGGCTAGTTTCCATTTTTAGCAGGGAATTAATAAAGCACACTGTTATGGTACTTTCTACAATGTATTGCACTCTTTCATTTGAAGAGGAGCACAAGACATGAGTTTGAAGGTTATGTGACTGCCATTGTAATTTTGAATTGAGTGATGATGACAGATGCACAGTGGTAGGCAGAGGGATGGATACATTCTTGCATGTTACATGACAGTGTAAACATGTTGCCATAATGGGATGAGAAGGTGTTTCAGATGACCTTGGGACTAAGGCTGAAAAGAATGCAGAAATGTTAGTGTTGATTACAGCATTTTAGTGCTACAGGTCAGAAAGCTGCTTGCTCTGCAGATAGCATGAATACGTACGAAGACAAGAGTACCAGAACTAAGCCTTAGTTTTTGTCTTACTATACTTGGTCACCCCCAACATTTCTTCCAAGGAGTCACTCAGGAAATATGCACAAGTGAAATCTAAGGTGGGAATGGTATGTAGCAACAAAAATAGTAATAACAACAACATAAAAAATCATATAAATGCAAGCTTTTGTGGCAGAAGAAATGTCATTTGGCTCCACCAGTCCTCTCATTTCCCTGTTTAACTCGCAGTTAAACTGCAGATGACATTTTACCAACACACTAGTTTTCCCAACTGTGTAAGAACTGTCTTATTTCTGTCTCATGCATGCTTGGTTTTCCACACTGTATTTAGCTTTCATATCTTATTGGGAAGGCTGGATCCTACATCCACCACTA
Organism: Protopterus annectens; assembly: GCF_019279795.1. NCBI lineage: Eukaryota > Metazoa > Chordata > Ceratodontiformes > Protopteridae > Protopterus > Protopterus annectens. The sequence goes on from NC_056736.1 coordinate 598,911,947, forward strand.
AGGCTATGAAAAGAAATGCCCACTCTCTACGTTCATAGTCTTTCCTTTATTCATAAAGAAGTTGCTCTCTTGTAGACTCCCTCATGTTCAAAGGCATTTAAATCTGATACAACTTTTACCTCTTTGCTGCAAAAGTACATGAATTTGGTTCTTTTTAGCTTCTTTATATGCTATTAGAGACCTTTTATCATTTTTGTTTTCCTCATCTTGTCTTTATTCAAAGATTCATTCAGCACACCTGTTTGAGTCTCACAAACTGCCAGTTTGTTTGTCTTTTCCCGGTTAGGGGTCACCACAGCGGAACTCCAGTATGGTAATGATTGGCAGTAGATTTTTTTTTTATGGTGCCGAGTTGCCAGCCCGACGCCCAACCTTCAGCGAAGGCACGGCCATTCACGCATGTCTTTCAGAGTCTTTGCTGTGAGGCAACAATGCTACCGCTGTACCACCGTGGCTTATTCTCACAAACTGCCAGTAAAGAAGGATAAAGGTATTCCTGCTTTGTATGATGCATCTTGTGATGTAACTATCTGCCAGTTCTTCTTAATGCTTTCTTTCATTGCATGTTTACGTTTTTTCTAATATGACAAACTTTTTCTCATTATCCTGCTATCGTACAGGAAGGGTTATTGATAAGCAGATAAAAGGACCAAGTGGCAAACAGCAACACGTATAACATCTGAGAGTGGGCAGGATTTTATCTCATGAAATGTCTGATTAAGTACAATCTTCTTTACAGGCAGATTGTGATGACCGCTGCTTACCAAGGAACCAGTGCAAAAGACTAACTAATAAAATTAAGGTAACTTCTAAAGGAGAGACAGAACTCATTGTTTGGGAATCCTAATTCGGAGAGAAAGAAATTATCTAAACTGGGTGAGCTAATGCTTTCCAGTAATTTTTCAGTTACTGATGTTGGTCTTACAGGAAAAGTGCCAAGACAGATGGCAGAATTGTTTACAAAGTTTTAAACATCACTGCTATGTTCTAGTCAGCAAAATGTTCTTTTGACTTCTCTTTAGGCAGGTCAGAACATTTTTGGTTTCTCTACATGCATCCACTCTATTGTTTCATTGTCCAAAGTAAATAATTGATTTATAGGCATACCTGGCAATGAACATGCAGTACATGAGGGTCTTTGTCATACATTTCTGTGGTCCTGTAATACTTTTATTTCCATCCCTCTAAGACACAATGTCATTACATCTCTCACTGTGGGTATATTCACAGAGCTTTGGTTTTCCCTGAGCTTTGAAAATAGCAACTACTAATCTTACCCCACCCCCAAAAGGCAGCTGCAACCAACTAGCACAGTTCTTATAAGCTCATTACATTGATTTCCTCACTAGCAAAAATCCTAAAAAAAAATTATAGTTTGTTAAAGTTCCACATTAGAGTATATGATCCATTAATCCAGCTGTCAATATGGCTAAAAATGACCATTGCTACTACCTACCCTATGTCCTCTCATATATAACATACTTCAGCCAGTGAAGACAGGCAAAATCACTAGAGCAGATATTTTTCAGAGATATTTGATTCTATATGCATTATGCTTCAGATTAAAAAGTCTTCTCTGTAGTTCTGCAACATTCCAGCTTTAGGTGGTTCACTACGTACCTACAAAACTGGCTGCAGATGATAAATGCTGGCATCTCATAGGGCTCCACCTTTGAGACATGATTGTTTACTTAGTACATGCAGAGAAATGATGGGTGCCAAAGCCATGGGTTAAAGCTGAATACAAATAAAAAATGTATTGTTATTTTGTTTAGAAAAGCTGAATTCCCTGCTAACTACACTATTGACAGCACCCCATAAGTTCAGACTCAGTGGTATGAGATCTGGGTACACAGATTGATAGCAACCTGAACTTCAACCACCAAGTTTCTATAATGGTGAGGAAAGCCTTCTATGCAGTACATCTCACAAGTGGCATCGGATCCAGGTCTAGGGATGTTATAACTCTGCTGTACTCGACTCTTGTCAGACCAAAAATTGAGTACAATGCTCCCTTTTGCATGTACCTCACCAGACACCTGTAACTACTGGAGAGACCCCAGAGATGCCTTACCAAGAAAATACAGGGTTTCCAAACTGAGACCTATGTGGAAAGACTGAAAGCCCTGTCACTGTACTGTGTATCTTATAGGCTGTTACAAACAAAGCCACATAGACCACCACACTCTAATGCATAAAATGATAGCTTTAATGCTGTGTATCCTATAGGCTGCTAAGAGGTAACCTATGCCTGGCCTACAGGGCAGTCTCTGACACTGCCCTAATGGAAATGCTGCACATTCACAAATCAAATATCAAAAGAGTCACACACACTAGGGATCTTAACATAGCCTGTGACATGAACAGGACAAGCTGGAGAGACAGGTACATCTCCCATACACTGCCATTCCTCTGGAATATACTCCCAATTCACATGAAAAAGAGCTCCTCCTTGACCCTATTCAAATGCAACCTAGATAAATGGATGAGTGATCGCAACTTCACTCTGGAGGTAGTGCTCATGTCCTTCATGGACAGGGATAGTCCATATTGACCATAGACTCTATCTGTGAATGCCAGTCAACTAACCAAGGACAATTGTGGCAACTCAGGATAAACATGGCTAGGGTTGTAAGGGCTCTAGGGCCATTACCCTAGTAACCTCCTATGAACCTATGAACATAAATCCACTTAATATTCCCCAAAGCAATCTTAAGATGCCATTATACGCAGATGACATGGTCATTTAGGCCTTTGCTTAATATTTTCCTAAGCAACCTAAGCTACTATTATATGAAGATGACATGGTCACTTGAACCTCTGGAAGCTTGCTAAATCAAACCACCTCTACCCTTAATAATAACTACTTCCATCTGCATACTTTGCTCTGACTCTGCTTTTCAGTGTGATTCTTTCAGCATACCAACTCTGAAATCCAGTCTGTCTATAATGCATGTGTACACTGGATTTTTTCAGACACTCTATATACTATCTATACATAATACCATGTATCTATTGTCTTTTTACTCTCAAACCAACTCTGATATTCACCTTCCAAACCCTGTGTACTCACTGTAGCACTCATTGCTACAGAAGTGGTTTAGTGTATGACTATCAGTGTTGGCCTAGTCGATGCTTTACTCATGTTAACACTCTAGAACCTTCTCTATATCTTTCTAACTTATGTATCAAACATCTAGCTAATATCTTGGAAGATCATGTTCATAGCTCTTCAGTGGTCTACACACTTTGTCATGTTAATTAATAAATTCTAAGTTTTGTGTTATTTTATATCTATATATATAGTTTTATATATTATATGTATATATATATATATATATATATATATATATATATATATATATATATATATATATAAAGGTCTTATGACCAACTTGTCTTAGACCCATCACAAATCATTTCTTTCAGAAACTGTTTATAGGTTCATATGGTAAGTACTAGGCAATCAGTCTGCAGACCATTACACATCTAGTTTCAAGATGGCTGCTGTCTCAAACCCATCCCAACATAGATGTGTCCCTCTCACAGCACTAATATTGCTCTTCTGTCTTTTCTTAATACTATTCACAAATAGAAATGACAATTATCTTGTATTATCACTCTACCTTGACATATCAAAACCTTTCAGTGCAGTATCTCACTCCAAATTCTTCCAGCTCTCATCCCTTGGTCTCTCTCCATCGGCCCTAGAATGGTTTAAAAACTACTTCATTATGGAACCCAAAGTGTAATATGGCAACTCTCTATATCCACCTTTCTTCCCATACCAGTTGGAGTTACTGAAGGCTCAATACATGTCCTACTTTTTGACATAGTCATTAAAAGTATTCCTCTTAACCTGTACTAGCACAGCCCATATCCAATATGCTGATGACTCAGCCATTATCTACTCACCCAAAATAATCCCTGTGCTCAAAACATCACCTAACTCTTCATCTCCACTTAAGCCCGGCTGAAACTGTCTAAATTTATACTAAATACTATAAAAAGCTAAGCTAATGTTGTACACAAAGTTGAACGCTAGTGTAAAAACAACTTTGCACTATCCTCCCATGGTACCACCATTAAATGTATTCCCCACACAAGGCTCATAAGTGTTATCAATAATGAAAATCTCATATTAAACTGAAGAAAAAACAGAAGCTTGGACTGCTATACAAGGTAAAATCCTGCTTAACAGAGCGGTGTCACAAATGCACACCAGTTACTTCTCGCACTCTCAACTTCAAGATTTACATTCAAACCAGCTTGAAAAACCTTAGCAGTACCACAACAAAATAGTTCTCTCCTAGTGTGAACAACAAAACCTGCTACTGGGCCAGCAAATCAACAAACCCAACCTATTCAAGACATCACAAAATCTTACTTCAGGAATACTTGGATCACCCAGTGTACCCCCACCTCCAGGTAAACTTCCTCTAACTGTGACAGCCACCACTCCATCTAAATTTAGTTTTCCTATGTAGTCACATAGGACTTTGCTTTGCAGGTATAACTACTACAGCCGTAGTTACTCACCACTATATTCCTCTCACTGTACTATAAGCCTTATGTAATCTCTATTCAGCTCAACTCAGTATGCCCTGTATCAAAAACCTCATCCCTTAAAAAATATTCTTTGCTTTCAGAAGGTGATATGCTCTCTTGCAATGCAAAATACTCTTCTGAATGTTTCCAGTATGTGAAATGTTCTGCTGACATTTACACTAAGTATATATCATGTTACATGATGATACGTTGCTTATAATTGCACAATAATATCATCTAATGTTATGCGATATTCCATAATGTTCATTACTTTATGTAATCAGCTATTATCTTCTGAATACAATAATTATACAATGGTCTGTGTGTGTATCTGTGTGTGTGTGTGTGTGTGTGTGTATATTTGTTCAGCTGCATACTGTATGTGTGTGTGTGTGTGTGTGTGTGTGTGTGTGTGTGTGGTGTGTGCTACGCACCAATGCATGTATTACATGTGATGTGTGTGTGCGTGTGTGTGTGTGTGTGTGTGTGTGTAGACCATTATGTGTGTGTGTGTGCTTTGCCCACCCTGTACTTGTGTGTGTGTATGTGTGTGTGTGTGTGCATGTGTGTGTGTGTGTGTGTGTGTGTGTGTGTGTGTGTGTGTGTGTGTGTGTGTGTGTGTGTGTGTGTGTGTGTGTGTATGTGTGTGGTGTGTGCTCGCATGCACCAATGCAAGCATGTATATGTATGTGATGTGTGTGTGTGTGTGTGTGTGTGTGTGTGTGTGTGTGTGTGTGTGTGTGTGTGTGTGTGTGTGTATGAGAAGACTTCTGCATTCTTTCTGTCCTGCACTATAAAGGTGGTCTTCTCTCATTTCTGTGAAGGTCATGAATTTAATTCTGTCAGGTACTACAGCTATTTTTCTTTTGCTTTAGTTGTTTTTAGAATGCTTTCTTCTGTGAAACAGCTACAGTCAACCCACGTTATGCAGTGAGTTTTTACTAAGTGGATTTGGTGTTTCCCACTCTTTTCAGAATGCTGAGCAGTAGTTATTTGGTAGTACAATAAAAGTAAAAGTGAAGCCCTGAAGTCAGGAATGCAATATATACCAGATAAAAGACAGATTGAAAACTATAAGCAATTCTATTTGCTGTTTCATTACCTTCTCCCCAAGAAATGTGCATCATTGTATCACGCTTAATAAAGCCAGTTGGTTACCTGTCCAACAACATGCCAACCTGCTTCTTGGATCCAAAATCTATAAGCTCCTCAAACATCACTCCTCTACTTCCCTTGGTTCCAGCCACTTCAGGCACCCCCCGTTGCAATCTAAGAAGTCTTTAGCATTGTGGCCCACTGGTTCACTGCTGCAGAACTAAACTTCATTGCACTGACAATAACTTCTCCACCCTAGGCCTCAATCTCTGGGAATCTATCCCGACTAATGTTAAACACCTCATCATTTCATGCCTATCTTTAAGATCATCTTAAGTCTGAGTCAACTTGCAAATGCTTTCCATCAGGATACGTCACCTAATTCCCCACTTTCCTCTTCACCGGTCAGTCAGGCACTTTTGCCCTTCTCACATTATTTCCTGACATTAACATGTGACATCTCTTCCACATTGCATATATTATATATAGTTAATTTCTGTCTGCATTTACTTTTGGTATGTTTACACATTGTACTCTATCCCTTCATTATTTAAGTCTCGTTTTCTTCTCCCTCCTGACTCTAGCCATCTCTTCCTATTTTCCCATGTACTGTGCACTTTGTTATTGTTACTGTAATTAAGTCGTTACTGCCTGCAGCCAACATTTTGTTTGTATTGATTACTGTCATTTAAATTTGTCTCGGCTGAGACTGAAGTAGGTCTTGGATCAGTGCTCTATCCCAGTTACCAAACTGAATAAATAAAATAAATAAATAAAAACCTGCCCCCTACCAACAAACAATCATTTGCTCCTTGATATGCTGGTCTCAGACTTATTATACTTTCTTAAGAGGATGTTGAGACATGGGTCCTCTAATAAAACATTCCCTTTGTATCTGCTGGAACTGTGTCTCTATCATGGTGTGGACAGGTTTCCTCCTTTTCCGATGCCTCTCTCTCTTAATCTCTGAGCACCTACCTTCTTCTTTATTAACTTTTGCTATTCAACTCTGTCTTTTTCTGACCGGTTATCGATCAAAACAAATGCTTTCCAGTTTTGACTTGCTTAGCTATCTTTTCCTCCATTTAGGTGTCTGTTTTTTTGAGTGTTTTGTCCAGTTCCTTCAACTGTAATTCTGCCTGCCTTGTACCTGCTGTATTGTCATACCTTCCTAAATATCTCGGAAAACTACATTTAGTTTAATTCAGTGCATTCACTGGTTTCACAGATAAGTGAACTGGTCTTCATGGTCCATGTTCATCCTCCATGTGGGCTGCAAGGTTGAATAGTGTAGATAGATAGATAAAGATACTTTATATATATATATATATATATATATATATATATATATATATATATATATATATATATATATATATATATATACACACACACATACATACACATATGGGTCCCCTTCAAAACATCGAAACTCCACAATATTGAATATGAATTCATCGAGATAACTTTGCTGAATCATCATTATATCAAACTCCTGGAACAACGAACATTAACTCTGGGAAAAATAAACACTCAGCCAGCATGGTGTACCTTGCCCTTTCTCCACTGTAATGCGATCTCGGAGTTGGTATATTTAGTTAGGGTCTGGGGGGACAAAGCGACCCACTCGGAAAATGTTCTTGTTTTGCTGTTTGTTGTTTTGCCCTGGTGGTTGAGTGGTTCTTTTCCCGAGGTTAGTTTTCGTTGTTCCAGGAGTTAGATATACTGAAGATTTGGCAAAGTCATCTCCAATGAATTCGGATTCGATAATGTGGAGATTCAATGTTTTGAAGGGGATCCATATAATATACATATACATACTTTCATAGGTTCATAGGTGTGTACTAGGCTAATGGCCCTGAAGTCTTGCAAGCCTAGCCCATAGAAGTGCCCTGGCATCGTGCCACCCAATGTTATTTCCAAGTGCCACTATCAAGTACAGCCACTGTAGTGATCCCCGGGGTGAACTTTCTATTTCCCATCCACTCATCAAGATTTCTCTTGAAGAGGGCCAGTGAGGTGCTCTGCTTGACATGTATGGGAAGTCTATTCCAGAGCATGGGCAGTCCCTCCAGCATGTTCTGTTGATTATGGTAATGAGGTTGATGTCTCTAGAGCATGTGGTAGGGAGGCATTGGGATTTCTTTAGATGTAGCATTTCTAACAGAGCTGGGTCAGACATGGCTTTGTATGTCAAGCAGAGATCACCTCTTAGTAGACAATATGAGACAGAGAATAGCTGTTTTTGAGTCTGTCCAAGTAGGACATGTGTTCAAGGCCCAGGATCCTCTTCATGAGGTACTTTTGGGGCCTTTACAGCTGTTGCCTGTGTCTAGTGAGGTACATGACAAATGGGGCATTATGCTTGATGATTGGCCTAATGAGGGAAGAGTAGAGAGAGATGATGACCTCTTTCTTCCTGGATGCAAAACCCTTGGTAATGAGATGTGCCACATAGAAGGACTTTCTGACCACATTGGCAATGTGGTGGTCGAAGGAGAGGTTGCTGTCAACCTGTGTCCCCAAGTCTCTTATAATTCCTTCAGTGTTCAGCGGACTCCATTTGATGTGGTAATTAGTGGGAACTGAGTTTTTCCCAAAGGGGATAATGACGCATTTTTTGGCATTAAGCTTAAGGCCATGGTTTCGACACCAGTCATTGGTCTCAGTGAGGCCTTTCTGTAGGATGTCTACATCACTTGGGGAGTTAATAATGGCTCCCAGCGTGTAGTTGTCTGCGAACTTGGTCAGTCAGATTCCCTCCGTGTTGGCCTGGACTTCTGAGAAGTAGATGCCAAACAGGAGAGCACCCAGGACTGATCCTTGTGGGACTACACTCATGACTGGTCGGCAGTCTGACTTGGAGTCTGCTACTTTAACACTGTGGGTTCCATCTGTGAGCCAATTTGCAACCCACGTAGTGATATAGGGGTTGAGGCCTAGTTTGGTGAGTTTATTAACAATTCTTGAGTGGGGAATGATATCAAAATCCTTGGCCAGATCAAGGTAGGCTGTATGAACTAACTGGCCCTCATCCACAGCTCTGGTAACTGACTCAAAGAAGTCAACCAGGTTGAGCAAGCATGATCTACCTTTCACAAAACCAAATTGCATGGGATCTAGAGTTTGGAGATTCCCTATATCCTTGTTAATTAGGCCCATGATGATGTGCTCCATAGCCTTACATATCAGACTCGTCAGGCTAATGGAGTGATAATTCCCAGGGTCTGTAGTTGCTCCCCCTTTATGGAGAGGGATGACTGTAGCAGTGCACCATTCAGTAAGGACAAAGCCTGAAGTGAGGCTGTAACTGAACAGGGCACATAGATGTGGTGCTAGTTCACTTTGTAGTTCATATAGAACACATCCAGAGATGTTGTCAGGTCCCATGGAAGGTGTGTTCTTGGCCTTGGACAATGCAGCTTTAACCTGTGCTGCAGTAATGGTAGGTGCCTGGCATTCCTCCGGTATTGTGATTGGTCTTTTGGGGGGGTAGAGGGGTAAGGCTGGTACTGAGTCTGTCAGCCAGTATGTTGGCAATATCTGTTGGGTCAGCATAGGAGGCACCATTGTGCAGTAACTCAGAGTAAACCTGGAGATTTTTGATATAACTATGGAAGGCTTTGTGGTTGTTTTTAGTGTCTCCACAGTTCTGCCTTCATAGCTGGCTTTAGAGGTTTTGATGAGGGATCTCTACTTTTTGTTGAGGCTGATAAGGGAGTTTTCCCAGTCTTGGGACATCACTTTTTCCCACAACAGTTTCTTCCTTCTGTTTTAGAGTTTATTAATGGCAGGGGACCACCAGATTGGTTTCCTTTTTTTTGAAGAGAGCGTCTTGGTTTTGTTGGGTATGGCTAGTTCCATGCATTTATGTACATGTTTGTACAGTACATTGATGTATGATTTGTCAGTCATGCATCTATTTTCCATTGACATGGATGCCATGAAGTTAGCCACCTCTTTTTTTAGGAGCCGAAAGTCAGCATTTGGAGAAGTTTTTCATGGTGGTTACCTTTGGGGGGGTTGAGATGTGGATTCCCATATTGATTAGTTTGTGGTCAGATCTAAGCAAGGAGGAATTGACTACTGGTGTAAAGCAACAGTTGCTGATGTTAGCAATAACCAGGTCAACAATGTTGCTTCCTCTAGTGGGGATAAGAATAAGCTAGTCCAGGGCATTGGAACTGATGAATTCTAGGAAGCATTGGGCCAGTGTATTGGTGCATGAGAAGTTATATATACACATATCTATCTATCTATATCTATATATCTATATATATATATATATATATATATATATATATATATATATATATATATATATATATATATATATATATATATATATATATATATATATATATATATATGTGTGTGTGTGTGTGTATATATGGATTCACTTCAGAATCTCAAAATTCCAAAACAGCGAATTTCATATGACTGAGACCATATGATCGATGTTTCGGAATATCAAAATTCCTAAAGAAATCAAAAAAAAACAGTTTAAATGTTTCTGCAGGGGAGCAAGCACCACTGCACCCCCCACATCCCCGCTACTTAAATATTCCAACTCTGAGATCGAACTACAGCGAGGAAAGGGGAAATCTCCCATTCCATGCTGTATGCAGATCTCTGTTCACAATGTCGGGATTCCGAAAGTTCGATCATACTGGTACGGCCATATGAAATTCGATCTTTCAGGATTTCGGCATTGTGAAATGTTTCCATTTATAAATATATATATATATATATATATATATATATATATATATATGCACACACACACACACACACACACACACACACACACACACACACACACACACACACACACGTCTATGTAAACAATTCTGTATATTTCTGTGGGGCGGGTGTGTGTGTGTGTGTGTGTGTGTGTGTGTGTGTGTGTGTGTGTGTGTGTAGACAGTTTAGAGGGTGTAATTTAACTGCCTGCATATTTATATTTTTGGATGGTGAAGAGAACTGGTATGCCTTTGGAAAACCCATGCAGAGGTAGGGAATGCATGCAAACTCTACTCAGTTTCTTGCTAATACATTTTGTGTTTCTTACTCATTTTTAATACATATTTTTCCACACAAATTAACATTAATTTTTTTTAAATAGAGCTTTAGTATAACTCATTTGCTTGCTACACTACCAGTCTGCCTGTTTGCTAGAGAATTTCACCAGCACTCTCTGTTTGTGTTAGAGGCAGCTCTTTTGAAGTCCAAGATCCTTAATTGGCCTCACTCTGCGAAAAACCTACTGCAAATGACACCATTTGTTGACCATCTATTCCCATTTTAAGAATAACAAATGACATAAGGGATCTCAAAGTTTCATGAATCCTTTTCTCTGTATTCTGTTATCACTGAAAACATGTATATATGTGTCTATATATAGATCTGTCTGTCTCTCTATCTATCTGTCTATCTATCTATATATCTATCTATCTATCTATCTATCTATCTATCTATCTATCTATCTATCTACCTATCTTTCTATCTATACACACGCACACGCACACACACACACACACACACACACACACACACACACACACACACACACACACACACACACACAACCCAGCCCTATATGCTAAGAACTTGGAGATGATTATGTTTAGATGTAGAGCTGTGGGAGAGGGTTTTCCTGATGGTGGGAGCTCACCCCCACACAGACCAAAATGGATTGTTCAGCTGGTATCCCTTTGCTTATCCACAAGGCACCCATTCAAAACTGATCGGTACTGTCATATATGATGTTTCCTCTTCATCACCATTTCAGAACAACAGTTTAAGGGCTGTGACCACGTGAGTGACTGTAATACAATGAATAGGCCCCCTTCAGAACATAAAGAATCATCTGGTCCTTAGGTATTTGTGTTATGGTTTGTATCTGATATATTTAGATCTCTCCTCATCTATATCTCTGATTTTCTGCACTCATCAACTCACCTCTTGTCAATATTTATTATAATGTTTTGTTGCAAAGCACATTACAAAACAGATTAAATAAAAGCTAAGAAATACACACCTAATGATTTCTTTTATTATTTGCTTTTCTGTTCTTCCACTCAGGAAGAAAGTCAGTGGATATTCCTAGGTAAGTTCTGTTATTTTCACATAGCAATATGGCTGATGGTTTCAGGTCTCTTCCACTTGCTTACATTTCCCACCCTTCTGCTTCCTTTTTTGTCCTGTAGCTTTGATCCTCTCTTTTACGCAGACAGCTACTTCTTCTTACATGTAGTCTCATTCCAATGTTAGAGGCCACAACTCTGAGGGGTTCATAAAGTCTGCACTTGTTTGATGGGCACTATTTTGTCTGCTGCACATGCTCAGATGACCAGTGAGTGCCTCAGGAAGCACCCAATCAACCAAAGGGAAGGAAAGATGTTGAAAAGAGCTTTCTAGTCCCAGTAAGCCTTTACACACCAATGAGCAAAAAGGCAGCAAAATCAGCAAAAGGGGCATCCAACTATTAGGTCAGATATTCTCAGGAGCTTGGAACACAGAGATATCAAGAATGATCCACTTTAAGAAAGAGGTGAGTATTAAAACAATGTGTGGGAGTGGTTCACCATTCAAAGAATGAAGGTAGACAAAGGCACTTCTCTGATGCTAAAGAAAAAAGCCTTCACTGTAATCCCGAAGAACTGAGACTGAATAAAGATCTGGGCAATGGAAGAGCTGATGAGGGAAGATGGGATAAATGTCAGTCACCAGCTCACCCATCCTATAAAGAGTGTGGGAAGGAGTTTGGCCTACTGCAGTTATGCTTTCTAATGGATGGAGTATTGTACAATATGCAATGCATAGCTCAGAAATATGCATTTAACTCTGCCAAGCTAAATTCACATCACAGCTTTTGTTGTGTTAATATGGAAACATCATGTCCAAATAGTGCAAGAACTCAGATCTGCAAGCATGCATGTCAACATCCTGGGAGAAAGTATGTCTAATATGTAAAAATGATTGCTACTTGGGTAATATCATTCCCATGGAGGATAAATGGCTCAAGTAAGAGAATTAAAGGGATAATGTTTGGCAGGCATAGTGAGTACAATAATGTAAAAACAAAAGAATGAAGGTGAAGAAGGATTGCTGAAAAAGGAGGAGGTGTATAGCAACTCTAGAAAAGTCATTATAGAATATCATTTAGAATAATCAAGTCATATTCCCTTAAAAACAACTGAATAATATTCTTTTCTGCATATTAAACTAATTTAATAACAGAATCCTACATTTTGCAATGTCTTGCTACCACATCACATGGCTGGCCATGTGGTCATCTGTTTGATGAAATGCAGGGGGTGGGGAGTGTTCCCCATGACCTGGCCAGATTTTCTACAGTTGCTATAAACATAATCATGACTCACCCTTGGAAAAAAAATACTATCAGACACTGTACATCTGCATAGTTAATAACAATCAAATAAACAATATCTATTTATTTTTAGTGAACGCACTTTCAGTTAAGCATGTAGGCATTGTCTAATAATTATCTGACTTACTGATATTCCAGGTGCCTTAAATGAATGCCTATACAGTGGAAAAATACCACAAAAAGGCAATGTGAGGTAAAACACTGGAAGATGGAAACATATCAATAGTTAAGTTTTTTTCATTTTTTTTAAATCCCCAGGTACCTCTACTGTAAAATATACTTAATTTTGAGAGCGAAGTACTTCTTCTGCCTGTGTTAGAAGGAATGGTTCCCTTGACATTTATGGACACGGGGTATAACACTGTCCTAGATGGCTCTGCCTGCACTCTGCTGTCAGTGAAAGACAGTCTTGTTACATGGGAATAAATTCCTGCAGCTGGCAGTGACTCTCTGGATAAAAAAAGCCAGAAAAATAAATGAGTGGCCATGCAGTCTCTGTCTTATGTGTTATTTACCCTATCTTCTTGGTTATGAATGATATTGATCTAATATACCATCAGTAATTCTTTTTATCTGGAACACTTATGCCATGATTGCCCTTGAAAGGTTATCGCAGTGCTCTATCCAAAACTCACTCAACTGTGTACGGCTATGAGCTTCAATTAGAGTGAGACAGGAAGTATGTTACTGTCATTTAGACAGTACATCATTAGTGTGATTTACAAGCATGACCATGTTATAGCACCATTATTTCTCTCATTTTGTGTCCTAGAGCCTTTCCCTGTCACCATCACAGTGACTGCCATGACAGGGTGTCAGAAATGATTACTGACGGAACATTCTTGTGCCTAGCCGTGTTTAAAACAAGCAGACTTGTACTTCGGTCCTTATGCTTTGCACATACTGGCAGAGATTGTAAGGATACACATAATAAATGCTAACATATGGTTGACAAAATATGAGACGTGCCTTTTCATGAAAGTTAAGACAGATATATTCTTAAGTTTCACAGTTGTAATAACATATGGCTCATTAGGGAAATCTGTTGCACTTTCATTACCATCATGCATAGCAGCATATTTTCTGCTTCACAAGACCATATTCTAAAAAATTCTGTTTATGTATATATATATATGTATGTATTTATTTTTTATTGCTCTAGTTTGAGCCCATTGCCATGGCATGTGGGTAAGGCAGGGCCACAGAAGCTGCATAAGCAAAGTAACAGAAGCACATATACTGGCATTTTAATAAAACATAAAGGTGACAGGAAAATGTGTTACAGATTCTGACTCCATTTGTGCAACATTCTTACAAGGGAAAAAAAAAAGAATGGATGATTTTTAGAGCACATTCCTCTGATTCCATTTTTGGTCATTAGTATTTAGGTTCATAGGTAAGTACTAGGCTAGCTGCTATTAAGGTAAGTAGCATAAGTAGCACTTATGGGCCATTTTAAGCCTAGCCAATTTCTGTCAGAGAAGAGAATCGAACTCTGTGTCTGTGAGATAAACACCTTCAACATTATGCCAACTCCCTATTTTTAAACAAATCTAATCAGAGGTCCATAAGCAAGGGCTATGCTACAAGATCTTGTGGGTCATTTTAAGCCTAGACAACTTCGCTTCCCAAGATGAGAATCAAACCTTACACTTTGTGTTTATGAAGTTAATGCTTTAACCATTATACCAACCAGAAGGGATGTAAAACTAAAGTTACAACAGCCCTTCTGATATTCATAAATCATAGACATAAATGAGCTGTATATATCTCCTTTTAGCCTTAGCATTTGTCCTGACATTATTTGTTGAATCTGGCTTTATTATAGGTTCATCTTTTCAGCTCTTTCTCTGGTATATATTTGAAAGTACACCATTCTTTGATGACGTCATCATATGTTGTGTTAGGAATAAACTTTGAAGTAAAGCATTACTAAATATCCATAACCCCTTTTCCTATTTTTGCACGCAGGGTTGGGGGGGGGGGCACTTCAACAGTGACAATCATCTAGATTCAAGATTTACATGACCAGGTGGATAGCCCTGTTGCAGTAGTTTGTACATTCATGGCCAATTTAGAGTATCCAATCCACATATCGCATGTCTTTGGAATGTGGGTGGAAAACCACATGAACGACGTGCAGACTACACACAGAAGGCACCCCAGCTGAGAATCAAACCAGGGAACCTCTTGCTGTGAAGCAATAACACTATGTGCTGCACCACTGTTCCACAGGTTAAAAAGGGAAAAGAGAGATATATAAAGTTACAGAGAACTCTTATCTTGTTTTCAGACACAGAAATAAAACATGAAAATAAAAAAGGCAGATATGAGAAACACACACTAATTTGTCAACTTTGAATTCCATCTTAAAGTTTTGGGGAGGCATCAGCGTTCTTTTTTTTTTTTTTAAATGAGGAACATACTCACCCATCTCTAACATATAGTACAACTGTAAGTACCTGACTGTGTGGCTGATGACTGGGGTTCATTTAGTGGCTCTTGCACTGGAGGAACCAGGCAGGGAGGGGGGATGAGTGAAAAGGCATAGCCCGCTGACCTTTCCCCTGGAGATGGGGAGGGTAGTGCACAATCAGAAACACATAAAAGAGGGTGATTTTCCCAGTGGAGATGGGAGAAACCACCATCAAGTGCTTTGGGAGAGGGGCAGGGGTGTTAGAGGGAGCGCCCGTGAAGAAGTGAGAAAACATCCTCCATGGCCATCGTATTACACATTCTCACCCTGGTACTTTGTTGGATACAGAGTGGAAGTAGGACTTAAAAAATATAAAAAGTTCAAGCCACCCCAATAATAGTCTAAACGATTATCCCTTCTAGTCAATTTTCACCCTGATGATGGGGAAAGAAAGGATTGATTGATGAAAAGGGGACTGACGACTGACATACAATTGGGCAAAAACAGTAAACTAAAAATAAAACCTTACTAGAACTACCAGTATCTGGTATCATCCAGGCACTACTCTGCCTGGTTGTACCGTGTAAGTGTACCTCAAACCACTGATTAGACTACATGTGTTAAAGACGTAATCTAGGTAGCAGCTCAGAGTCTGCAGGAGAGCATCCTTCTGCAACTGCCTGGGATTATGCAGGAGTATTTCCTCATTGCAGAACAATGACATGGTAGTGTCAGTATATACACAAATGTTCAACAAGTAAGCCCTTATTCTGTCTTGCTATGGTTTTGCTACTCCCCTTTTGTACTAGTCGGCAGCTGAAGATGATATAGCAATATGCAGCAGTAAATTGTTGTAAACCAATTGCTCCGCAAGGGTATATGACCTGCCCTATTCTAGGGCAGGCCAATAAACCTTCCAATAGTGAGTCAGTAATATGATCATCCACAATGGGGACAGTCCACTAGGTGTACTCGGCAATTATACAATGACTGGCCATTAATATTCGAAAACAAGCACACTGATTGGACACCAATCAGTGTGCCCATTGTAAATCCAAACATATACCAATGAAAAAAGGTCCATTCACCCTTACCCTTACTTTTTTCCCATTGGTATATACTAAAATATATAAATACAACCAGAAATTTGGACTCTGGACATACCAGAGAGACAGGACGGAGAAAATATTAGGAAAATCAAGTTTGTTTGTGTCTTTCAGCTTTTCGCTGTTAGGGGTCGCCACAGCGGAACTCCGGTCCGCTAATGATTGGTAGTTGATTTTTACGTTTCGAGTTACCAGCCCTGACGCACAACCTTCAATGAAGGTACGCCCATTCACGCATGTCTCCACGCAGAAGACGCTCTAGCTGAGAATCGAACCAGACAGCTTCTTTACTGTGAGGCGACAATGCTACCGCAGCACCACCACCGCGGATATCATTATTCAAAACAAAAGACACATACCTGATTTTCCTTGCATTTCCTCCATTCTGTCTCTCTCTCCTACCCCTAAACTGTCAGAAACCTTTTTTTTTTTTATTTAAAAAAAAAAAGAGAGAGAAGAAAAAAGGAGCAGCGGAGACCTTCTTTTCTCCATTGCTTCCTTTCCAAAGCACTGATGCACTGGGTATGCATTGGAACGCAAGTCCCATACGGATTCACAGTCCATCAAATAAGGCAACATGATATGTACCATGGCACTGTTATACAAAGACATTATTTAAGAAAAGCAATTTTATAATGTCATTGTATAACAGCAATAAACATCTCCATGGTGTGTTATATTAAGATTTACCCACGGATCACTTTATTTAATCACTCATGCTCTGCCCTCATGATTAAACCACACCAACTGTGGATAAATCTTAATATACCACACCAATGTCGTTGGTTATTACTTAATTAATGCTATATTTTCTATAGTCTTTTTATTTATATTCAAAAATATACAATAATCATACAACATACATCAAAACATATTGTCTCATTAATAATACCACATCCTAAACCATCCACATGTATTTCAGAATATTCTTTTTTTATTCCATTCTATACATCTCAAAAACTTACATCTACAGTCTACATGTAAAAATTAGCTAGTATGCTAAATTTTCTCAGTATTCATAACTGGACACAGGGATTTAGTTCAATTAAATCGGTGCATATTTTCCAGTGTATCTTCCTCTTCTTCCCCTCCCTTCCACCCTATAACAAGTCCAAGTCCTAAAAGAAGAACAGTTTCTCTCATGACTTATTATTAACAAATCCTATCTTACCTCTACATATTTTTAAAGCTTTGCTTCTCTCAGTAATCCTACCCAGCTGTATCCTAATTTACTTCCATGTTGTCCTAAGATTCCCCTATGTATTAGCCCCCCTCCTTCCTAGTGCTCTGCTCTTGCATATTTCCCTTTTTGCCCTTATTCATTCAGTGAATAATCCTCTAGTTTTCTGTACCTGTCATTCTCCTTAATCCCTCCCATTTTACTATAATCCCAGCATTCCTCCCTAGCACGTACACTCCCCCAGTCACCAAACCCATTTACTTTGCTTATTGTGCTCCCATTCCTCCCTAGCACGTACACTCCCCCAGTCACCAAACCCATTTACTTTGCTTATTGTGCTCCCATTCCTCCCCTCCCAAGTCACCAAACCCATTTACTTTGCTTATTGTGCTCCCATTCCTCCCTAGCACGTACACTCCCCCAGTCACCAAACCCATTTACTTTGCTTATTGTGCTCCTACATTTCTCACTAACACCTCTCACCAATTTCATTATCATTCTGTCATTTCTCTTCTTGCCACTATCCTTACCTGCTCCCATCTCCAAATTTTTTGCAATAATATAACTAAACCTGCTATAAACTGCCATTTTATTTTTTCCCCTCTGCTCCATTCTCTCCTTCTCTAGCAGATCCAGCAAGTAAAATGACCAACATTCTTTCACTTGTCACTCAGAAATGGCTGACCAGAACTCCATTACCCTTTGCTACACCTTATGTACATTCAGGCGTCCCACAACATATATAGAGCATCTGCCTATCCTAAACCATATTTCCAGCAGGTTGCATCCTTTCACCATCACGATCTTTGACTGTGTATAATACCTATGCAGAAATATACAATGTAAATCAAAAATTACACCTATATTCCTAAACTGCCCTGCTACTGGCCAAACCTCCTCCCAAAACTCTTCCATAACATAAATCTCTTTCTCTTTCTCTGTACTTGATTAGCTCCATAATCTCTCCGTTGCCACTTCAGATTATGCTCTTGCTATTCTCTATCCAAGATCCCTGTTTTCTACTTCATGCTTTCTTTCTCTCTTTTAAATCTGTTTCTCCCTACTTTTCCCGCTCATCTATTCCCCAGTCCCCTTCTTCATTTCCTTTTATCTTAATCACTATGGCCATGCACACCAAGTGATCCCCTCACCTAAAATCCCTGCCTTACCCTTTTAAAACATTCAAAGTGTCCTTCCCACTGATGACCCTAAATATCCTTTCCCCTCCTAATTCTTCTCCTAACGCAGCATGGGATCACTGCTGCCATCCATTTGTCATACCTGAAGTCTCCCATCTTCAATATTTTTCCAAGCCTGCTGTTCTATAAAGCCATCTTATCATCTTCCTTGATGCACAATTTCCTGTCTCAGTAAAACACACTCCACATTCAGTTGTTCCCTCCCTTTCTAGCTAACCCATTATAATGATTCATCTTCCATGCCCATCATTCCATTGTGCCAGATTACTGTCTATCATGTACCTTTTAACTCCCAGCATACCACAGCCTCCCAACGTTTTTCTGCTCCAAGCCTATCTTTTACTATCCTCAGGGCCACCATTAAGTCACTTGGACGTATTTGGCCCAATAGAGCCTCGCTCCTTCAGGGGGCCTTGTGTTAAACTATGACAAAGCCATTATGCCTTATGTGGTCCAAAGATTTCCTGACAGATATTACAGCAAAGTACAAGGCATTTTCCTACTGACAGTCTTGCTTCCTAATAGTTATAAGTCTTGTTAGTGGAGATGACTACATTTCCCCTCATGCATTGCACTCCCATAGTTGTCAGTGGTTCATAGGTTCATAGGTTCATAGGTGGGTACTAGGCTATCGGCCCAAGGGCCTACGTAAGCCTAGCCAGCAAGGTTCCATAGCTTACGCCACCCAAGAAAGTTATTTTCCTGTGCCACTGTCGAGCAAAGACACAGAAGTGATCCCGGGGTGTATTTCCTATTTCCCATCCACTCATCAAGATTTTTCTTGAAGAGTGCTAATGAAGAACTTTGCTTGACATAGATGGATAGCTTGTTCCAGAGTATAGGAAGTCTCTGGGACAGGAATCTATCCCTCCAGCATGTCCTGTTTATTGTGGTGACAAGGTTTAGGTCCCTAGAGTGTGTAGCTCGGAGGGATTGGGATTTCTTTAGGTGTAGCATGTCCAACAGCTCTGGGTTTGACATAGCTTTATATGTTAGGCAGAGATCACCTTGGAGTAGGCGATATGCTACAAAATAAAGTTGGAGTTTTTTGAGGGGTTCAGTGTAGGGCATTTGTTTGAGGCCAGTAATCCTCTTTGTGAGGTACTTCTGTGGCCTTTCCAGCTGCTGCAGATGTCTTGTGAGGTACATTCCAAAAGGGGCTTTGTACTCTATAATGGGTCTAATGAGTGATGAGTAGAGGGGAACAATGACCTCTTTTTTTCCTGGATGAGAACCCTTTTATGATGTGTGCCACACAGAAGGACTTCCTAACTACTGTGGCAATGTGACTATCAAAGGAGAGACTACTGTCCACCTGGGTCCAAAGGTCTCTTATCACGCATTCGGTGTTAAGTAGATTGTTGCCTATGTTGTAGTTCATGGGTACAGAGTTTTTACCAAAGGGGATGACAGTGCACTTTTTGACATTGAGCTTGAGGTCATGGCTCTGACACCAGGCATCTGTCTCAGTGAGGCCCTTCTGTAGGATGTCCACATCATTTGGGGTCTTGACTGTGGCTCCTAGTTTGCAGTCATCTGTGAACTTTGTTAGCCAGAGGCCTTCTGTGTTAGCCTGTACTTCAGAGAAGTAGATACCAAGCAGGAGAGGTCCCAGGACGGAACCCTGTGGTACTCCACTTGTCACTGCTTTGAGGTCAGATTTGGAGTCTGCAACTTTTACAGTGTGGGTAGTTGATAAGTGCTCAAAAGAGTTTTCAAACCAAAACTAATTGGACTAACCATCTGGATTTGTGTATAACTTAAGTTATTGTTTTGGAAGTTAAGACCAGGTTTAATTTGAAGACTAATAGAGAGGTACTGTTTCCTTTTACTTCTGTTGATGACATAAGGTTTATGACTGGTTGCTAATGAATATAATTCCAAAAATAACCATAGAGTAATCAGTTTCACACAGTATAAAAACAAGCAAACAATAATAACAACCCCCCTCAGAAAATACAGATACTGTGATATGAGGTGATGTTTGATCACTAAGACTTGTGAAACTGTCTTACCATTTCAGCAGTATGGCAGAGAAGTGCTTGCTGTAGTCACAGATGGGAGCAAAATAATCCCATAAGAGTTTAACATGAGGTGTGTGTGTGTGTGTGTGTGTGTGTGTGTGTGTGTGTGTGTGTGTGTGTGTGTGTGTGTGTGTGTGTGTGTGTGTGTGTGTGTGTGTGTGTGCGCACATGCGTGGGTGGGTGTTGCATGCTGGCAGGCAGGGGAGTGTAGAAGAAAATAGGGAAAAATAGTGCCAGAAAGGGTCAGACCCAAAATAGGGGACAGAAAAGTAAATCTGTAAAATGGTTCGAATGTATGGGGTGAGTTTTGAGGGGATGAATATTAATAGAAAGTTGAACAAATTGTGTGGGCTTTGAATGTTACCGCTACATCAATGTGCATTTCCCTAAGTCATTCTGATTTCCTCTCCCATGTCAAAACATGGCACATAGTGGGTACTCTAAATTACCCTGCATGTTATCCTTCCTCTTTCCTTTTGACCTGGGCTGTGACTGAAAATAACTGTGTATATTAATTCACTTACCCAGTTTAACAAATGATTCAATAATTAAGTAAACAAAATTTTTCATAAAAGATTATAAGTGGAGTGGAGAGTGATCAATGCCTTTTCTAAGGAGAGGTCATAGAGCTTTGTTATTATTATAGCTTAGCATTCTGATAAAATAAAAAGGCAAATACGTTGACTGTAACAAGGTGAGAATTGTGTAAGAAACTCCAACAAATCAGAGCGATGCAGGAAATAATTGGAATCCAACAAAGAAAAGGGTTGTATGAGATATTCTCATCACATTCTCGTACAATGGAGGTTAGAATTTGTTCATGCTTTATTGTCCCCAGTCTTCCCATTGTCCCACTGACTCATCTGTCCAGTGTAACAGTGATAATGTAAAAGCAAGCAAGAAGAAAGGTATTAAATTAAGATAGTATCTAGCATAAATTAACATAATCATAAATAAACATGATACAAGCATTCAGTCAGTAAAATTAATAAGAGTTCCTGTACACTGTCTTTACTGAGAAAATAATATACAAAAAATAAACTATTTGCAGTATGTACAATTATTGGATATGGGATGTGAAGTAAAGTAAGGCATGAGTCAGGTGAGAGGAAGACGGGAAAGGAGGGTATAGAAAAGAGAAAGAGAAAAAGAAATAGTGTGGGGTAGAGAGAAGGGAGAGTGTGGGGGTATCCCCTACCCAGTTTCAAGAAATCCGGGTAATACTGCAGGAGTTTGGGAAGACATTTACAAGTAAGCCAGGGAGCATCCACCTGATGAGGTACCATGAAGACACAATGCCTCAATGGTCCATGAAATAGATCCCATACGGTGTGCCTGAATGAGTTAAGTAGAGCCTAAGGCAGGATCTAAAGGAGGTGTTCTACTGGGGGTAATCCAGGAGTCCAGTAGTTTACTTCTGCTTTAAACTGTTTTATGAAAACATATAAGGTAATAAATAAATATATTGTTTTATTTTAATACACAGTAGTAATATTAGCATAAATCCATGCCTATTCTAAAATACCCTTATGGACAGGAAGCACAAGGATGGAGGGTTGAAGCTTTAGGTGAGCGTTCAGCTCAGGCGCCCCACCAAAATGGTCCAAATTGGGCCTCTCAGTTGTTAAGGCCAGCTCTGTCTATTCTCTTTCATTTCTGTACAAAGCTGCCTGCATCGATGCTGCAACTTTATCCTGTGGAATGCCTACCTAGATATATGACCAATGTTAACACCATAGTTCTCACTTCTATCCTGGCCCCCAATGTATTGACCATTCCTGACCAGATGTGCAGCATCCCCACCACCTTATTCTACAGTTCTACCCAAGTTCTCTCCCTAAGCTGACATGACCACGGCATGTACTTTTACTCTGAAGGATGTGACCCTCCTGTTGAATAAGGCAACCTCACATCCCTTCCATTATACTCCTTTCAAACGAACACTTATTTTTGCAGGAAATCACAACTGCAGTTCTTCTCCAACTAAACACCTCTGGCACTTCTCACAACTGAGTCTTAAAATGTTCTAGCACCATTGCCAGCTTATGTATTTCTAATACCAACAATCTAATCAAGATCAGGTGCCCTGTATTGCACTCCTGTATAATCTTCCCCCTCTGTTATTCCTCCATTTACTAAAATACATAACCAAAGTCCCTTATACATAGCCTTTATCCACTTCATAAACACCCTTCCCTGACTAATGAACTCCCATTTGAAGAGATCAAAGGCCTTTGTATGTCCAAAAGCACTACTCCCACCCTACTTTATCCTTTTTTGTCTGCCCAGCTCAAGAAATTCCTACAGACCATTCAATATTCCCCTGTGGAATTCCCTTTTACAAAATTAACCTATTTTTCCTCTGACAGTAGTTGTAGCACATTTTCAAGTCTAGCTCCCAGCACCTCCACTTATAAAGTTCCCATCCACTTTACTTCAAGAAATGGGGTGAAGCATTGCTGGATCTTCCTGATCACCTTTTCCCTTATGCAGCAGGGCAACCATCACCTGTCCCATTGATTCCAGGATGTACCCTTCCTCTCTATTCCTGTTGAAACCCTCTGCCAAAACCACAGTCACCTGCAGTCATTCCTGCTTATACAGATGGGGGAGCTGGCTAAAATCCCTACCCTCTACACTCTTTGCACAAGATAATCCCAGCTATTTATATCCCTTCTTTTGCATCTTTCCTGATTCCCTCCTTCATATTTTCCACTCCAGCACTAAAACCATGTCATTTTACACCCTCATCAATTTAACCAGCGCTATCTCCCTTTTAATTAGGCTAGTTATACCTCCATTTTGTATTCCAAATGTTAATAAATCCCCCTTTGCTAAATAATATCCTCCTGACTATCCCACCCCTACTGGCGTTGTCTAACTCCTTTCCTAAATGCACATCACTTCCTTTCTCTCTCTCTCTCTCTTTACAAAGGCCTTACTCTTTCTCTTTTGCTGTTTCACTATCATTAACTTGACTTGCTGTACAGTGACAGAGACCTGTCTAACATCATGCAAACACCTTTGGTATGTAGCACTTCAGCCCATGTGCATTATGCCTACATAACCTCCTTCTCTCCTTTTATATATCCTTCTGTCATTAATGAACATTTAAATATGAATAAGCATGTTAGCATTTTAAGTATGCAAGCACAGTCAATTTTCCATTTTAAACAAACATTTCAAACAAACATTTGAACATAAATATACATCCCCCTTAACAGCAGGCTATCTTTCTTATGAATAAAATATGAATAAAATATAACCCCTCCCTTCCTATATCCAACAGACAGACATTATCTCTCATTTCACATTAACCTGAGTTGCAGCTGTTAAATTCATGTCTGCATCCCCAGACTACAATTTATCCACTGCAATGAATGAATATATTGTTATAAACTTTGTCCAACTGAAAGGAAAGAAAAGAAAAAACTCAAATTTTACTGACCATACTATAATAGACTTTTTGCCTTCTAGCAGCCCTTCACTTTTAACCCCTGAAAACTGTAATGAATGAGTTTAAATTCCAACATGTATATACACAGCCATTTCTAGTTTAACATTGAATGCCTCATCACTATAACTCACACACTCTGAACTAGTTTGCTGACAATAAGTCCATTTCTTCCTCCATCTCAGTCACGCCATCTTGCAACAAATCAGGCACTTGTCTGATTTCATCGAGTCACTTGGAAAATAAAAAAAGAAAGCAAAATACAAACTGAGGTATCATTAGGTTTACTGCATGGATAAGATTTACCTTACAGCCCTGTCCACCCATCCATTCATCCATCTATCCATCCTCAACCCCTTTTTCTCATTTTGCACATGGGGTCAGGGTGCCTCTTCAACAGTGACAATCATCTCGAGCCAAGGTTTACACCAGTGGGTGGCCAGCCACAGCCCCATCCATTTCTTACATTTCAGGCACTGATTTTCCTCTGCCTGACATTCCGTTAGTGCCCCTGCTACTTCCTTCTTCACCTGTCTAGCAATATTGTCGGCTCCTCTTCTTTTCCATTCTCCGTGTGACTCAGCCGTTGTAATGATTCATATTCTAACCCCGTTCCTTTTTCCCAGATTACTTTCTGTCATGTATCTCTTGACCCCAACATACCACAGCCTCCAACATTTTTCTTCTCTAAGCCCATCTTTTGCTAGTCTCCTCCATTTATACACAAAGCTGTTACATATCTTCTATATAGATGTTACAGCTTTATGATTATATGCCTACCTAGGGAATCACTTTATAAGCTCGAAATCTTGAAATCTCAAATTTCAGAATCTCGAACCCATAAAGTGGAAAGATCGGAACATCGCAACTCCAGAAGAGTGAAATTCAAAATCTCGAATGTTGGAGATTTTGAATTAGTGGTTCTGGTGTTGCTCTATGTTCATGGATTCAGGTAAGTGTTTATGTTTAAGAGTGTTGGGTAGGAGCTGTAGTGTGTGTTGTTACTGTGATGTGTGTGTGCGAGAGGAATGTAGTTTGTGTGATGGTTTTTCATGTGTGTGTGTATGTAGTGCGACCTTGGAGTTAGAATATTTAAGTAGGGGAGTGTGCGGGGCACAGCCCTCCACATGGGAGGTGCAGGGGGGCTTGTCCCCCTGCATATAATAGTGGTAGGTGCGTGTGCTTGTTTAGTTTAATTTTAATTTTTAATTTTACATTTGTTGACTGGGATAATCCGACTGGATGCATGTCTATTTTCAGCGGAGGCCCAGGAAGAAAAGCTCCAAGGGTAAGCAGATACAGCATTACATAATTCCAGCATTACATATTACAAACAGACTATTTACAGTGATTACATAAGTAAGCAAGCTAAACAACTTCCACAGGTTAGAGTTAATCCTGAGCGTAAGTCAGGATTAAATTAAATTACACAGTAAGATGGTCAACAGATTTTTACACATTCTAGAGAGAGTTAACCAGGCTTGATACAATGACATAGCCAGTTAAGTGCCAAATATTGTTTGAGTCTAGTTTTAAATTGACCTAAGGTAGAAAGTAAGGTAATATCAGCTGGAAGAGAGTTCCAGGGTCTACTTACAGAGTTTGCAAAGAGAGAGTCACCGGCTGTGTTATTAGATTTACTAGTCTGAATTAATAGTTTGTTAGAGGATCAAAGCGGTCTAGGATTGTTATAGGGGGTGATAATATTTTTAAGTGCAGGAGTATTGTCTGGGTTATAGAGGATTTTATAGGCCATAATCAGTTGGTTATACTGGATTAGGCTGGGTAGTTCAAGCCACCCAAGCTGATTTAGATTGATGCAATGATATGTCCTAAAAGGCAGCCCAGTGGCAAACCTGGCAATGTGGTTGTAACAAATTGAGAGTTTGTTAAGGACAGTCTTGTTTAAATTCGAGAGTAGAGGGGATGCATACAGAAGGGTTGAAAGAAGGTGAGAGTGAGCTATGGCAATTTTAGCTGGAGGGGTTAGGAAGGCTTTTATTCTGTAAAGTGACCCTAGTTTTTTATTGATGGTTTTGATAGTTTGATTAACACGTAGGTTGAATTTTAGATTATTATCTATAATGACACCTAATAGTTTTGTAGAGGGGTCAGGGGAGA
Organism: Protopterus annectens; assembly: GCF_019279795.1. NCBI lineage: Eukaryota > Metazoa > Chordata > Ceratodontiformes > Protopteridae > Protopterus > Protopterus annectens. The sequence goes on from NC_056736.1 coordinate 598,938,483, forward strand.
TTATTGTGCCATCATCTGAATTTATGGTAAAGGTGAAAGCAGTAGACCTACGTGTTGGTGAAAATAACAGCATTTTAGTTTTTTTGGGATTTAGAATCAGACGACATTCAGAAAGCCAGTTTTCTATTGTATTAAAGGTGGTCTGGGTAGCTGACCATAACTATTGGAGATGTGGCCGAGAAAATCAGAGTAGAGTCATCAGCATATTGGATACAGCTGACTTTTGGGATGACACTATAAAGGTCGTTAATGAAGATGGAGAACAGCAAGGACCCAATATAGAGCCTTGTGGTACTCCAAGGGTGTTAGGTAGAAGATTAGAGAGTTTGTTCTGCCAGAGGACAGCCTGCTGTCGACCATTCAGGTAGGATTGAAACCATTGAAGGGCTCTAGTATCTAGACAGAATGTTTGCAGGGTGTAGATTAAAAGTTGGTGATTAACCATATCGAATGCCTTGGAAAGATCCAAGAAGAGGGCTGAGGGTATATAATTATTGTTGTGATTATGGTTTATGGTGTTGGTAAAGGCTAGGAGGGCTAAAGTAGTGCTGTGATGAGGACGGAAGCCATGCTGAGTGTCTGCCATAAGGTGATTCTGGATTAGGTGGTGCATGAGTTGTCTATGAATACATTTTTCCATAATCTTTGCAAGTGGAGAGAGTATAGCTATTCGCCTATAACTGGAGAATTCAGTAGAGCTGCCTCCTTTGTGAAGTGGGATTACATAATAACCTCACAAATGACCTCCACACCTCCACACAGCATGCATCTATAATTCAGTATGCAGATGACACTACCTTAATCTGTGCTGCACAAAACATTCCCACCCTCCTGCAAACAACTCAACTAGCATTCTCTGATGCTGAAAACTACCTTACCAAAGCCCAACTTATCCTCAATCCAAAGAAAACTCAGCTTATGGTTATAACCAGTTCTAACAAAAACACTAACAGTCAATTCACTATCTACTCCACAAATGCTACTCCAATTGCTCCAGTGGCACAGGCTAAGCTATTGGGAATAACCATAGACTCCCACCTAAAATTTGATAGTCATCTGAACTTAACTATTAAAAAAGTACATGCCAAACTGGGGTCACTCTACCGTATCAAACCATTTCTTACCAACAACACAAGATCAGCCATTGCTCGCTCCCAACTTCTATCCACCCTACTCTATGCATCTCCCATTCTGACTAATCTCAACAAAACTGAACTAAGCAAAATGGAAGCTTGCTATAACAGAATTGCCCATTTTGCTGCAAATTGCTCATATAGAACTCATCACTGTACTGCTTTGAGACAGCTCCACTGGCTTGAACTGCCCAACCTCCTAACCTACAATCAGCTCTGCCTCTGTCATTCTATCTATTACCTCCCCAATAAGTGTCCTGCCCTCAAAAACCTAGTACAACATCACTCAGCCAAAAGGCCTCTTAGATCATCAAGCAAACTACTACTAGAAGTCACCAACAGCTACAATAGCTTTGGAGATGCACTATATAGTAGTTCGGTGGCTAAAAATGGAACTCTGTCCCTACTAGCATTCAAAACACATCATCCAAAGCCTCCTTTAAAGACCTCATCAGGCAACATCTCAAGCAAAGTTGGCAGTGCCATGATTGCTCCCCAGGCTAGTGAAAGCGGATAACATATGCATACTAAATCTAGAGCAATTGATAATAGTTTTTCAATCTTACTCACAAACACTGGCTAATCTACAATGTATGTACTGTACCTGTGTACTATGTATGTATTCTACCTACATTCCAAAGTTCAGCTGTACACCACAAATCTATTACTTACCTTTATTTTTAAAATTAATATCTTTTTTGATTGTTCTCTCCACTGTAACTGTTTGTGCCGCATACCACTGTAAAAACATGTCTCTTGTAATTTGTGTGTATACTGATTATGTCTGAATAACTAAATGTGTCTGTAATTTTTCTTTGTGGAGCTTTTCTCCCCGGGCCTCTGCTGAAAAAGGGCCTTTTCGGCTCAGTCAGACACCCCCGGTTAACAAATGTAAAATAAAAATAAAAATAGGATATTTTCCAGATGGTGGGAATTTTAGCTTCTACTATGGTTCGATTGATTAGTATTGAGACGGGATAAGCAATAGCATCAGCTGATTTCTGTAGGTACTTGGCAGGGAGTTGATCAGCAGAAAGTGTAGTGGGTTTTAATTTTTTGATCAAGGTACAGATAAGTGAAGTGGCGACTGGTTGGAAGCTGAACACGAGTAGGTTTCTAGGGGTGGTACTTTCAGAACCAGGGGAGCTAGGAGGTAGTTGGCTAGCTAGGGCTTGAATTGTCTCAGTAAAGAATCGGTTAAAATTGTCAGAAACATCTTCAGGGGTTTTATCAATAGTAGCAGCAGAGATTGGGGTTGAAGTTTGTCCAGGATGTAGTAGATTATTTAAACCTGCCCAAAACTTCTGAGGGTTATTTTGATTTACTGTCTGTAAATTATAGTAGTATTGTTTTTTTGTCTTGTAAAATGGATTTTTTAGTTTTGTTCCTGGATTGCCTGTATTTAATGTGATTTTGGGGGTCTTTAGAAGAACGCCATAAAGCCCATGCTTTGTTTCTAAGGGTAATTTTGAGTTTAGACTCTTTAGAAAGCCATGGCGCAGTTTTTGCCTTTGTTCTCTTTGAACGAACAGGTGCATGCAAATCAAGGATCTCAAGGAATTTGTTGTTAAAGTATGCTACTGCTTCCTCTAAGGGGAGGTGTTTTAGAATAGACCAATTACATGAGTTTAGTTCTTGTTGGAATTTGGCAGGGTCAAAGTTTTTATTGTTTCTAACTTTTCTGAGTGAGGGTTGTTGGGAATTAATGGCTTTGTGCTTAATTACATATGTGAGAAGGTGATTGCTTAGGCCATCAGGGAGGGTACCAGAGGTGTACAGTTGGGGGTGACTATTTATGAGTACCCAGTCAAGTATGCTTTCTTTTTCATTGGGTTTACCTATCCTGGTAGGGTTGGATATGATTTGTGTAAATGCATGCAGGTTAATATGGGTGGTTGGGGATTCTGAGGAACAGGTGCCCCAGTCTATGTTAAAGTCTCCAAGTAGTAGGGTTTCTTGGGGGTAGTGACATGATAGCCAGTGCAGGATATCTTCAAGTGTATATATATTGTTGTCTGGGGGAATGTACATACAGATGATATTAATACATTTATTTTTATTAAGTTGCAATTTGGTGGCAAGACTCTCTGAGTTATTAATCTGAGGTGGTTGTATAACATCTATGGTGACATTCAACTCAGATTTATAGAGTACAGCTACCCCCCCCCTTCCTGGAAGCATGATCCAGCCTGTGTATGTTGTACCCTGGTGGTAGCACTTCATTGTCTTTAGTGTTAGGTTTTAACCAGGTTTCAGATAAACAGAGAATCTCAGGGGAGTGGACATCCAGAAGTGCATGCAATTCAAGTACCTTGTTATTAATGCTTCTAATATTGAGATGACAGGCTAGGAGAGAGTTAGTTGGCCTATTAATTGTAGGTTTGTAGCTTAGATTGCAAGTAGAGGGGGTATGTGTATCTGAAGTGGGTGGGCCAGGGTTGGGGTGAATATCCCCACCAAGTATTAGGTTAAGTCTATACTTGGTGATGAACTTCAGGAATTTGTTTATTAGTTTGTGGTAGTGTTTGGATCTAGAGCTAATGTGCCTGGGGTTGAGATGTTGATAGACTGAACAAGATGTTGGATAGGACCTGGTACTGTAAGTATGGTTGAAGGTGGGAGGATTTATAGCTGGGGAGATAGTATGGCCTTTCAGGACCTGAAATCCCGTGAGAAACTGGTTTTCATACAAGGTAAGGAGGTATGGTGCGAACAAGAGGGGTAGTAAAGAGGAGTATATCATTATTTGTGATTCAGCTAGTGAGTTAAGGAACTGTTTTACCTGGTGATGCAACACCAGAAGATAGAGTGGTGAGGTAAAGGTACTGGAAGGGGGATGGGAGAATGCCAGATGAAAGCTAATAGGTGCTATTAAAATGTAGGTAGAAGAATGGGGGTGGGAGGAATTATCCCAGATGAAAGCAGATAGGATCTAGAAATTGGGGTAGTGGCTATAGTACTTTAAATTTAGAGGTACTGGGGGGGGGGGAGCGAAGAGAATGTAGCGGGGATTTTGCAGTTTACAAGGTTTCCTAAGGTGTCCTAAAGCTATAAGGTAAGTATTAAAGCTCTTAATGAAAGAGTCAGTTTACTTAAGTTACAGGGGAAGGAGGCAAACACTCAAGTAGAAAAAAGAGCCCTATGGCTGACCAAAAATGGCGACCTGCTTAATTACACAGCACTGTAAGTGAAAGCTTAACAAATGCTTTTTGTGTGCAACCTACTCTGCTTAAATGCTGAGAGAAACTGATTTTGTTATGGTGACCAATTGCAGTCCTGTAGTCTCCGTTTTGTAGGGAACTGTAGAGTTCAACTAGGAAAAGAGAAAAGCAGAGATTCTAGGGTAAGCATGAAGACAACAACAGGCAGTTATTTTATAATAATACATTCAGAAAGGTTTGAGGGTGGGGGAGTAAAGTAGCACACTTCAGAATGAACTAAGATTTATAGCTAAGAAACCTAAGCAAGAGAGCAATGCAGTAAATAAACACTTACCAGATTTTAAAGATATACCAGAAAAACTAAATCAATTGTTCACAATTGTACAACTGGAAAATTGCCAGTAAAAGCACTTCAGGTATAGCTAGCCCAAGTTATTTACATCATAAAAGCACTTCTTCAATGTGTGTGTGCAATTTAAACATTAAAAACACATGCAGCAAGGAGGAGCTCTGATTATACACGTTCTCTAGATACAGGTTCAGTTTAAACACAAATATTACCACAGAAATTCAAAAAAGTCACTAGCTATTTATAGAGCCTCTGCAAAATAATAGAGCAGTCTGTGCAGAATCAGAATTTAGCAGCAGGTCATTCAGTTACACAAAAACAGTAAAAGATCCATGCAATGAAGAGTTTACAAGGTTTCCTAAGGTGTATTGTGTGCCTGTGTGTTTTATTGGTTTTTGACAGTGTCGGGAGATGGGTGTGTCTGTGTTTGTATGTGTTGTGTAGTGTGTGCTGTGTGTTTTCAAGGTTTTGTGGTTTCGGGATTTAGGGTTTCACGGTTTTGTGGTTTTGGCTATTTGGATTTCCACTTTTTGGGCTCGAGATTCTGAAATTCGAGATTTCAGGATTTCGAGCTTATAAAGTGAATCCCTACCAAGATATAATGCAAGTATTTAACAAATAACTACAACAAGTGCACCATCTTTTTCAAGATACCTTCCAACAACATTTCTAGTCAATTTGCCCTATCTGTGAACTGTACTTTTTCATAGACCACTGTCTTTCAGGGGGACTAATAATAAGTCATCTTCAATCTTACAAAATTAAAAAAAAAAAAAAAAAAAAAATAGCCAGACAGATATTTATAGCACAGACAGCTAGCCCTCGTTCATGCCATGGTAATATCATTTTTTTCTGGCTTCCTTTGCCTTTTCTTCATCTCAAAGAAATTCAGGCATTCATTAAGTCAATCTGTTTTCCACAGTCTTGGGTAGATAGAAACCAAAAGCTTCCACCCCATTTAATGAAAAGCTGTAAGACATATACTTTTTGGTCCAAATCTGACATATTTCCCTTCCATTTTTGAAATAACTTCTTAAGCTTCACTATAATGTTTTCAAATGACAGTTTTGCAGATTTTTCTATTATAACTGCAGCCAAATTCAAACTACTTTACTGTATTATTCCACTATACGAACTGGTATCTCTCCCTGAGCTGATCACCTGGTGTGAAATTCTAGGAAAAGGCTCTTTTCACAGTAACATTCATTTTGTATGCTGAAATCCTGCCTTTACTATATAAGTTGATAGATTCATAGGTATGTACTAGGCTAATGACCAGAAGAATCTTTATAAGCCTAGCCATGCACCCCGACCCAATTGTGTCCCTATGTATTATGGGTGATTTTTAGGAGAGGTTATGTTAGGAATTTTCTAGAGATTATGTGGGTGGTCTGTTAGTTTGGGCATTGCTGTCTACCTCTGTTTATCAGAGACATGGGGGCCAGACCTGGAGTGAATTTCTTATTTCTCATCCATTGGTCAGTGTTATGATTAAATAGAGTTAGGAATGCACTCTACTTCACATGAATGGAAAGCCTGTTCCAGAGCATGGGGATCTTCTGAAACATATATCTGTCTCAACAACATATCTTATTTATGCCACAAGCAAAATTTAAATCCTTGGATCTAGTGGTTCTGAAGCTGCTCATTTTTCATATTTGCAAAAGGTCCATCAGAGCTGGATATGAGGGTACCTTGTATGCCAGGCTTAGATCACTTCTCAGTAAGCTGTAGAAGACTGAGTATAGAAATAGGGCTTTAAGGCTATCCATATAGGACAATGTGTTTATACTCTGGATTCTCTTGGTAAGGAATCTTGGTGGGCATTCCAACTGTTGCATATGTTTGGTCAAGTACATGCTGAAGGGGACATAATACTCAATGACTGGTCTGATAAGGGCTGAATAAAGTGGCACTATGACTTCCTCGGACCTGGATGCCATCCTCTTACATATAAGTTTGGCGACATAAAATGATTTTCTTACTGCCTTGGCCACATGTTGGTCAAAGGCCAGATTACTATCTACATATGTCCCCAAATCCCTAACTACTGGGTCAACTCTTAGGGGTGTCTTATCGATGGAGTAATTAGCCTGGGTGACAGTTATCCCAAAAGGCACTATAATGCATTTCTTGGCATTGAGTTTTAATCTGTAACTTTGGCATCAGTCATTTGTCTGTGTTAAACCTTCTTGTAAGATGTTTGTGTCATTGGGGGAGTCTGTGATAGCTCTCAATTTTCATTCATCTGTGAACTTGGTCAGCCAAAGGCCCCTGACATTAGGCTTTACCTCCAAGAAGTAGATGCTAAATAAGAACGGTCCCATCATGGAGCCCTAAGATACCCCACTAGAGACCGGTCTCTTAATAGTGGTGGTATCACCAATCCTGACTTCCTGGGTCCTGTTTGTTATCCAGCTGGCAATCTAGTGATTTATGTGGGGTTTAGGCCCAGTTCAATGATTTTGTCAACTATACTTAAGTGGGGAATTGAAATGAACACCTTAAACAGGTTCAGGTAGGTGGTATGCATCATTGCCCCCTCATCTATTGCCTTGCTGACCTTTTCAAAGTAGACCATCAGGTTTAGTGGCCATGACCTTCATCTGACAAAGCCAAATTGAGTTTGGTCTTGTGTCTGAAGGTTGTTTATGTCTTTGTTGATCATTTCCATGATAATTCATTCCCTGGCTTTACATATTACACTAGTCAGATTAACTGGCCTGTAGTTTCCAGGGTCAGTTGATGGTCCACCTGCACCACAATATCTTGAAAACTTCAGAATGCTCCACAGTTGTACTAAAAAACAAATAAATGAAGACAAAAAACTATACTGTAACAACTTTCAGAGCACTAGTAAACACAACCCTAAGAAATTGTAGTCAGCCATTAAAACAATCTCACATCCCAGCCAAAAATTCAAACCTAACCCCTCTCCCAATAACTCACCAGCATTCAAATGAACTCTCAAACTACAGGCCTGTTACCTTCCTCTGTCCCATATCAAAAATACTTGAGAAATGTATCCATTCCCAACAATTACATTACCTGAAGCAAAGTAACTTCTCTTCATTTCAGCACAGCTTCCACCTCTACCACAGTACCTCTACTGCTTTGCTATGTTTCATCAATACAATAAACACAAATAGGAATGATGGAAACCAGGTGCCTGCCCTCTTCAGTGACTAATCCAAGGACTTTGAGATGGTCTTTCATTCCATTCTCCTAATCAAAATTTATAACCTAGGACTCAGCACCACTGCTATATCTTGGTTCCATTGCTACCTCCAAAATAAAGCTCAAGCAGTCAAGTGCCAAAATGATATATTTTCCTTCCTTCCTCGCTGTCCCAGTCGGTGTACCACAAGGGTCAGTCTTGGGACCCATTATCTTTAACATCTTCCTCAATGACCTATACAAAGCCTGTCAAACTGCATCCTTAGTATGGTATGCAGATGACTCCAAAGTTATCTGTATTGCAAAAAGTAAAAATAAACTATAGGAACTTACTCAGGAGTATTTCTCCTGTACAGAAACCAAAATAACATCTGCCCAGCTATTCTTAAACCCAAATAAAGCCAAACTAATCTGATTTACACCCAAACAGCTTACAATCAACAAAACTTCCTTCTCAGTTACCTCATCAAACAGAACAAAAAATTAACTTGTGACACATACTAAATTACAAGGCATCTTTGTAGATGAAAACTTATAATTTGTCACACACAACCAAAGTACTGTGAAAAATTACACCAAAAGCTACATTCTCTCTATGGAGCCAAACCTGTCCTCTCAAGCACTACAAGAAAACACATTGCTACCTCTCTTCCCCAACACATTCTGCAGCCATCCTTGACAACATCCAACTGACCTTGCAAAACAAACTTGAGCAATCCTACTACAAAATAGCACAATTCGCCACCAACCTTTCAAATATACCCCACCACTAGATTGCATCATTGGTTTGGATTTTGACTCCACCAGTTTTGGCAAATTTATCATATGACAAAGCTGATTTGCTTAGGCTAATTGCCCGGTCCCAGTTCTTCCTACAGTATACATTATTTTTTAATATTCCTTAAATACACCCAACACATTTCGGTGGCATTGTTTTTGTGCCACTCATGTCATCCCTCACTTTACAGATAATCATCTCCACATTCTGCTGTCACAATCACACCACCAATGATATCGAAACTTCAGTAGTGTTTGCAAATGACAGCCCTCTGCTAGCCAGTCTTTAAAAACTCAACATTCCTTCTGTGTATTTTTGAACTTCTGCTTTTAGCCCCTCTCAATTGTTCCTCCTCCAAACTATGAAAGTTATCAGCCATGAGCTGTAAGTTTCTTATGACTTCTGTTGCCCCTTGTATCTTTGAACATCTTATCTTGTTATCTGCTTAATATACTGAAATACTTTTTTTTCCTTGTATTGCCTACATAAACATGTCTCAGGTTTGTTTATTTACCTACACCAACGTTTCCTTCCTCAGTCAATCTTTCTTGTAGCCAAATAATAAATTTCTAATTTTCCAACATATAGGCTGGGAAACACATTTCATCATTTGTTATCCTTATAATTAAATATATAATGGCATGGTTTAAAAAGGCGAATGGCCCTACCTATACATCAAGGACTAGATGTAGAAATGTCTGGCTTACAAAACTTTTATTTATCCTTAACTAATTCTTATATTTGAGAAAAAGATAGTCTAATCTTATTTTGGACAAAGGCTCCATACATCTAACATTCTCAAGTTTCCTATATACTTACTCAAAAATCTATGTATTTTGGTGATCTCAGTAGCATAAACTCCCTGATCTCTTCCCCTGTGGTCATTAATACATTCCAGTCCCCAGTTATCAGGCACTATGGCAGGGGTTAGAAAATCTCTCAGGCATCTTACTATTGTCCCTGGTGGAACATATTTTTGCATCCAAATATAATCTTTTATGGCTGCAAAACACTCCTGTGGGTCATTTAACTAGTCCTCGGATAAAAGAACTGTATTCTTGATAACATAATTAGGGCACCTCTTCTTTATCCCTTGTGGTAGGATGAAACTACTCTTACTTTGAACCTGTACCTTCACAGCTTAAGGTGTTCTGTGTAATCAAAATGTTTCCTGAAAAGACACAAATATTGATTTATAATTTTTAACACTCAAAATAATTCTCTCTTAATTAGACTTGTAAATCCATTTACATTCCACCACAACGTTGAACAAGAAGACTGCATTGTAACATGCAATTGAGTCAAAATAGACAATATTCCCTTAATAACTCAGAGCATACAGGGTCTAACATTCCTTCCCAAATCTATTTCTTTTCCAGTTGTCCGTTACTATTTCCTAGCAGCTACTTGTGTACAGGTAGACTTTCCCAGTAATCAAATGTCAGTAAATAAATAAATAAATAAAATACGAGTTATCTCTTGCTAGTTGCATACATTCCTATTATTTAATAAATCACTTAACCTACAATTATTCATACTGTTGTGAGCTTTACTTCTTAGAAACACATCCCCACCCCTTTTTTACCCATTTAAATAGCAACTAAGAATGTATATGCACATTAAATTTGATTTCTAAGGTGAGATGTCTGGGTCCTATTTTTGCAATCATCCTTTGCTCTGCTTTCCAATAACTTGTCAGCTGTGATTCAACATAATTTATAGATACATATTATCAAGCCCCTGATTAAACATCACATATAGAGACATATTATCAAGCCCCTGATTAAACATCACATATAGAGACATATTATCAAGCCCCTGATTAAACATCACATATAGAGATATATTATCAAGCTGCTGATTAAGCATCACAAATAGATACATATCATCAAACACCTCTCCCCACTTTGGTCATATCTTATAACTTCTTTTAAATTCCACAAGTTTTAAAATCATATACTACATATTTCAAGGGTTTACATATCTAACTACATTACACCCCACCACACCCATTTAAAAAAATCAACAAAATTTCTCTTCCCGTAATTATAGAAAATTGCCCTGCAGCTGTGTCATTATCCCCTCACAAACCTTCATAGACTTTTGCAAGTTCCAATACAGAACTCACTTCTATGTAAACATGCTTGGGTTATTGTGAAACAACTTTCTGAGCTGCCAGAATGTTTTTTTTTTTTAAATCTACCCTTCATCAAAATCCTCTTTGAAAGGCATCACCGTTGTTACAATCTCTCCATATATATCTACAGACCTTAAAATTATAAGGTGGCGGATTGCTGTTTATAGATCGTCTGCAATATCACTATTCAAACCAAACAAAACTCTTTTTAGCAGCTAACTTTCACCCTCACTGATAATATCAGCAGGTAGCTTGGGAGCTCTTAATTCACAGATGACTTTCTCTAGAAGTTCCTGCAGTTTGCATGCCTTGTTCCTATGAAGTTGGCATAATAGTTAAGGTGTTTACCTCACAGACATGCAGTACAGTGTTTGATTTTCACCTTTTTAAGGGAAATTGGCTAGGCTTAAAATGGCTTGCAAGGGTAGTTAGCCTAGTACTTACATATGAAGCTATGAACATCAGTCCATTTGATGTTAATGGTTCCTAAGGATTCTCAAGCATTTTAAAATGTGAAAATTATGTTTTAATAAAAGCTAAATAATTCGCTTAAGCAACATAATGAAAAAATAATGATCTTAAGAAGCAGTCCAGCATAATTTACTAGATCACCTAATCTGGGGGAAATATTTATGTTCACAAGATCTTATTTTTGACTTCTTTTTCCCCTGTTTAAAATATACATTTTAATATTGCATGAACTAACCTTCAGTTAAGAAGGACATGGCAGATGTTCTCTTAATACTGTTTGTTAAGTAGTTGGAAAGGCTCCCTCATTGTTCTTTTTTCTGCCATTAGCACCTTCTGCTTTGTCTGTGCTACTCACCTATCTGCTTTTGAAGTACCTCAGTTAATGTATCAGTTTGTCACTAAGCAATACCCTGTTCATAGGTTCATATGTTCATAGGTAAATAAAAGGCAATCAGTCTTGAAACTATGACACGCCAGGCAAATAAGCTGATAGTGACCAAAGGTGGGAATCAAATCCTATACCTTGTTTCTATGAGGTAAACACCTTAATCATTATGTGAATCCCCCCCAAATATACAACCCTGAGGGGACTTAAACCCATAACTTTCCTCACCTGAAGTGTGCAAAGCTCTCCATTAATAAGCTGACCTCTCATCACTTTCTATGAATCTGTATAGTACTTTGGCTCGCCAAGAAAAAAGTCTTCATTGCTACATGGTAAAGCATCCTAAACTCAGCCATTTAGATCTGGACACATTCGTCACAGGCACAAAAGTGGCTCTCAACTTTGTTACTTGTAGAATAATCTTGGTCAACAAACACCCTGCTGTCTGCACATTGTAGTTTCTGGGATTCCACAGTGTAGCAAGGATACTTTATTTGACAGCATATAAATCAAAGAAAACTATTATGGGTCTTGCCCAGTGGGGTTTCCTAATGTGTGAGACTCATAGAGTATGACGATCCTATTCTTTCTTTATTTATTTATTGTCATTTGTTAACCGGGTTGCTCCAACTGAGCCAAAGGCCCCTTTTAAGTGGAGACCTGAGGAGAAAAGCTCCAATTACAATTACAGACATGCCACAAAAACAGTAATTAATACAAAGCCTAAAAATTATAATAGCAATATTGACAAGAAATATTTGCATAAAATGAAATCAGCAATGACACTAGTTTCAAAAAATCCAATACAATAGCGGCAAGATAATTTCTGAGTGGGAATATTTACAAGAACCTGATTGTAGATATACTGTAAAGAAGAGCAAGAAAGAAAGCTTTCATTTAGGCATAAAAGTAAAGTTCTATCCTTTGTACTGACCGTGGGTATGTGTCGGCCTGTAAAATCTGATGTGTGTCCTGAAAATGTCCCACTTTAGTGAATTGAAAATGTGGCAACCCTACCAATGGTCAGACAATTCGCTCAATATCTGCCCATTCGCGGTCCAAGTTGTCCTTGTCTGGATGCGTGTACCTATGTGCGTGAAGTAGAGCATGTGGAAGATCAAATATGCTAGGGTTGTCCTCACAACCATATTGGTACCAGAGATATTTAGAATACACAGTGTGTTCTGTTGTCTGTGCCATGGGCCATCAAACCAGAGAAGGGATGGATGGTGTGTGTGGAATATGGGTGGGGGGGGGTGACGGGTAATGTAATAATTCGCTAAGGGGAAACTGGGTCGGATGTACAATAGGTGAACTGGAGGTGGACGAGGGAGCAGTGGGTGAATCAGAAAGGAAACCAAAGAACATACATTCACATCCACAATACACCTTGACAGGCCATACTGCAGAACACAATCCCACAAACATATGAACATTAAAATGTACGATACACATGTACAGAAACGTTACCGGCTCACACCCACATAATGGTCTGGCCTGAACTGAGCCATCCAACCCCAACACACCTGGATACATAATTGAATACCTATCATCCCCTC